>NW_007130495.1:0-431 GCF_000164805.1 Carlito syrichta | reverse complement strand
TCCTGTAATGACTGCATCATAATATCCGAATGATAAATTGATCTGAAACATTTGGGGAGCTCGGAGATCTGTTTCTTGTTTGTCCCACAGCAAACAACTTGGGAATTTTTTGGATTTTGGGCGCGTACAACAATGATTCTTTATTCGTACTTAGTTGGAGGCCATGCAGTGTCCTTATGTGAGGACTCTCTTTCCCTTGATTCCTGTTTTGAAACCCTGATTCTTGTTTGGCCCTTAGGAAGAAGGCATGTTCATTTTTTGATAGAGGAACCGTGGAAAACAGATTTCTTCCTTTTATTAGCAAGAGGCCATGACGTAACCTGTATATGAAGATTTCTATGACCCACATTCATGTCTTGAATCCCTGATTCTTCTTTAGCCATCAGCAAGATGCCCTGTAGATTTTCAGGATTGAGGACTCGTATAACACG
>NW_007130494.1:0-843 GCF_000164805.1 Carlito syrichta | reverse complement strand
GCTCGAAGATCTGTTTCTTGTTTGTCCCATAGCAAACAACTTGGGAATTTTTTGGATTTTGGGCGCGTACAACAATGATTCTTTATTCGTACTTAGTTGGAGGCCATGCAGTGTCCTTATGTGAGGACTCTCTTTCCCTTGATTCCTGTTTTGAAACCCTGATTCTTGTTTGGCCCTTAGGAAGAAGGCATGTTCATTTTTTGATAGAGGAACCGTGGAAAACAGATTTCTTCCTTTTATTAGCAAGAGGCCATGACGTAACCTGTATATGAAGATTTCTATGACCCACATTCATGTCTTGAATCCCTGATTCTTCTTTAGCCATCAGCAAGATGCCCTGTAGATTTTCAGGATTGAGGACTCGTATAACACTTTCCTTACTTTTAGACAGCCGGACAGTTACAAGTATATGAGTACTCCTGTTCACAGATACATGTGTCAAAAGCTTGATTCTTGTTTAGATCCTAGGAAGACGAGGTATATGTTTTTGGGGATGGGGAAAGCATGTCACCCACATTCCTTATTCTTTCTTAGGAAAGGTTAGTGCATTTGCCTGTATGTGAGCATTTCATTTCTCTAGTTTATGCTTCATATACCCAAATTCGTGTTTAGCCCTTAGCAAGAATCCCTGAAGTTTTATTGGTATGGAGTACACGTGTAAACCAGATTCCTTATTCTCCTTTAGCAAGAGACAGTGCAGCTTTTTGTATATGAGGACTCCCATTCTCCAGATTCCTACTCCCAAAATCTGAATGGTGGTTATTTATTAGCAAGACGGTTTATGATTTTTTTGGGGGGATGGAAAGCCTCGTGTAACCAAGATTCCTTGTTTTTCCGTAGCAA
>NW_007130493.1:0-828 GCF_000164805.1 Carlito syrichta | reverse complement strand
GACGTAACCTGTATATGAAGATTTTCTTTTGACCCCACATTCATGTCTTGAATCCCTGATTCTTCTTTAGCCATCAGCAAGATGCCCTGTAGATTTTCAGGATTGAGGACTCGTATAACACTTTCCTTACTTTTAGACAGCCGGACAGTTACAAGTATATGAGTACTCCTGTTCACAGATACATGTGTCAAAAGCTTGATTCTTGTTTAGATCCTAGGAAGACGAGGTATATGTTTTTGGGGATGGGGAAAGCATGTCACCCACATTCCTTATTCTTTCTTAGGAAAGGTTAGTGCATTTGCCTGTATGTGAGCATTTCATTTCTCTAGTTTATGCTTCATATACCCAAATTCGTGTTTAGCCCTTAGCAAGAATCCCTGAAGTTTTATTGGTATGGAGTACACGTGTAAACCAGATTCCTTATTCTCCTTTAGCAAGAGACAGTGCAGCTTTTTGTATATGAGGACTCCCATTCTCCAGATTCCTACTCCCAAAATCTGAATGGTGGTTATTTATTAGCAAGACGGTTTATGATTTTTTTGGGGGGATGGAAGCCTCGTGTAACCAAGATTCCTTTTTTTCCGTAGCAACAGGTCATGTAGTGTTCTGTATATGAGGGCACCCAATACTGAAATTACTGCTTCATTCACAGCAAGACGCCAAGATATTTCCTGGTGACCTAGAATTCCAGTTGTTTGGATATCAAGAGATAGACTCCCATAAAAATGTTGAGGAATTGGAACCCAAGATTCCTGGTCCCTTTTCAAAAGACTCACTAAAATAGTGGCGGCACAGAAGTACAGATTGCTGATTAAACCTTATGAAGAG
>NW_007130492.1:0-723 GCF_000164805.1 Carlito syrichta | reverse complement strand
ACTAAAATAGTGGCGGCACAGAAGTACAGATTGCTGATTAAATTTATGAAGAGACTTTGTAGATTTATGCGATTGAGAACTACAAGAACCGGATTCCCTTTCCGTCCTCAACAAGATGCCATGAATTTCCCTGTCCATGTGGATTCCAAAACTCTGTGTACAAAAATGCAGATGCCCAGATGTTGCCTAGGGACGTGGAATCCATGGATCTTGGTTACATTTTAATAATTCATACTAAATATTTGGCAAATGCAAATCCCTCAGCCCCATTACAAATAAAGTACAAACGGAAATTCAAGGAATACGAAATTCATCTTAAGACCAAAGTTGCATCCAAATACGGCAATATGATATATTTTTTCCAGGAATCTGTGCTTAGTTGTCCCAAGGAACTTAAAAGATTTGTACAGCCAGGTAACCGATTACAACTCTGAAGAGAACCAGAATGTTGCTGGAGTCTTTAAATGACTGATTCATAATACATACAAGCCAAATATCTCTGAAACATGAGACGAGCTCGAAGCCTTGATTCTTGTTTATACCACAACAAGACGCCCTGACAATTTTTCGGATTGTGGACTAGTGTATCATAGATTCCTTATTCTTCTTTACAGAAGGGCCGTGTAATGTCCAGTATATGTGGACTCCCTTTTCCCAGAAACCTCTTTAGAAATCCTGATTCTTGTTATGCCATTAGCAAGGTGTCAGGTAGATATTGTGATG
>NW_007130491.1:0-833 GCF_000164805.1 Carlito syrichta | reverse complement strand
CCTGTTGATTTTAACGACTGAGGACTGCTTTAACCCCGATTCTTTTTCTTCCTTGGCAAGGGGCTGTGTATATTGCTGTATATTAGGACTCTCATTAGATACATACTGTTTCGAAATTCTGATTTTTTTAAGAACTATCCAAGATGCTCTGTAGGTTTTTGGGATTGAGCACCCGAGAAAGGCAGATTCCTTATTCTTACTTAGCAATAGGCAGAGACGTTTCCTTTACGTGAGGACTACCATTACCCAAATTCCTACTTTAAAAACCTGATTCGTGGTTACGTCTTAGGAAGACGGCCTGTAGTTTTTGGGATTGAGGACTCGTTTAAGGAAGTTTCCTTATACTTCCTTAGCAATATGATGTGTAATTTCCTTTATATGATGACCTCCATTACCCAACTTCCTCCTTCACACTGCATGGTGCCGAGACACTTCCTGGTGACCGAGAATTCCCGTTTTTTGGATATCAAGAGAAAGACATCCATAATGTTCTTTGGAAACTGGAATGCAAGATTCCTGGTTTCCCTTCACAAGACCTCCCCAAAATGTGGACTATTCGAAACCCAAAACCCCAATTCCTACGTGCCCAGCCACTCGAATTTTCTGTACTTTGTGGTTACCTGAATTGAGGAAATTTGTACCAATATACCTTTTGATTCTGGGGAATATGATTATGGTCGTAGATGTTCCCAGGAAACAAAAGGATGTCTAGGGCCAAATCCTTGATTACAACTAACAAGAGGACCAGAAAGATCCTGAGGATCTGTAATGACCGATTTAGCGTAACCAGGGAGCAAGTATCTCTGAAAATGTAGGGACCCAGAAGCCCAGAG
>NW_007130490.1:0-829 GCF_000164805.1 Carlito syrichta | reverse complement strand
ACAAAAGGATGTCTAGGGCCAAATCCTTGATTACAACTAACAAGAGGACCAGAAAGATCCTGAGGATCTGTAATGACCGATTTAGCGTAACCACGGAGCAAGTATCTCTGAAAATGTAGGGACCCAGAAGCCCAGACTGCTGATGAAACCTTTCAAGAGGCCCTGTATATTCCGTAAAATGAGAACTCCTAGAACCGGATTACCTTTTTATTCTCAGTAAGATGCCGTAATTTTTCCTGTCGATTTGGATTCCAAATTCAGTGTATCAAAAGACAGATGCCCTGAAGTTTCCTAGGTTAGTGGATACCATGATTCCTGGTTACCGTTAAAAGTACGTGGTAAACATTTGGCAAGTGCAAAAACCTTGTCTCTTCTCAAAATATAAAGAGACACGAAAGGGGAAGAATTACTGGTTCACCTTAAGACCAGAGTTACTTCCTAATATGGTAAGAAGATTCTTTTTGTCCTGGAATCTGGAATTAGTTGTTCTGAGATACCTAACGAACTTGGAGTGCCCAATACCATTTACAACTTTTAAGAGGACCAGAATGTTGCTGGAGTCATGAAATGACCGATTCATAATATCCGAATGCTAAATTGCTCTGAAACATTTGGGGAGCTTGAAGATCTGTTTCTTGTTTGTCCCATAGCAGACAACCTGGGAATTTTTTGGATTCAGGGCGCGTACAACAATGATTCTTTATTTGTACTTAGTTAGAGGTCATGCAGTGTCCTGTATGTGAGGACTCTCTTTCCCTTGATTCCTGTTTCAAAACCCTCATCCTTGTTTAGCCCTTAGTAAGAAGTCTTGTTTATTTTTTGATTGAGG
>NW_007130489.1:0-728 GCF_000164805.1 Carlito syrichta | reverse complement strand
CCCCAATTCGTACCTGCCTACTGACAACAATTTTCTGCACTTTGAGGTCCCCTGAATCGTGAATTTTTGTACCAATATATCTTTTGATTCTGGGGCGTATGATTATGGTCGTAGATATTCCCAGGAAAAAAAAGGATTTCTAGGGTCAAATCCAGAATAACATCTAACAAGGTGATCAGAAAGATCCTGAGGATTTTTAATGACAGATTTAGCATATCCACGGAGCAAGTAGCTCTGAAAATGTAGGGACCCAGAAGCCCAGATTGCTGATTAAACCTTATCAAGAAGCCCTGTATATTCCGGAAAATGAGAACTCCTAGAACGGGATTTTCTTTTAATTCTCAGTAAGATGCCCTGATTTTTCCTGTCGATTTGGATTCCAAATCAGTATATAAAAAGGCAGATGCCCAGAAGTTTCCTAGGTTCTTGGATTCCATGATTCCTGGTTACCATTAAAAGTACGTAGTAAGCATTTGGCAAGTGCAAAACCCTTTTCCCTTCTCAAAATAAAAAGAGACATGGAAGGGGAAGGATTACTGGGTTCACCTTAAGACCAGGGTCTCATCCAAATATGGCAAGGAGATTCTTTTCTGTCCTGGAATCTGGCCTTAGTTATTCTGAGAAACCTAACAGACTTACAGTGCACAACACCATTTAAAACTTTTAAGACGACCGGAATGTTGCTGGAGTCCCTGAAGACCGATCTAACATCCGAATGCTAATTGCTC
>NW_007130488.1:0-3065 GCF_000164805.1 Carlito syrichta | reverse complement strand
CGATCTTAGGAAGACGCCATATTTTATTTGGAGATTGAGAAAACATGTCAAACATATTCCTTATTCTTTCTTAGGAAAAGTCAGTGCATTTGTCACATTATGAGTATTTCATTTCGCTAGTTTATGCTTCAAAAACCCAAATTCGTGTTTAGCCCTTAGAAAGAAACCCTGAAGTTTTATTGGGATGGAGGACATGTGTATACCAGATTCCTTTTCTCCGTTAGCAATAGACAGTGCAGTGTCCTGTATATGAGGACTCCCATTATCCAGATTCCTACACCCAAAACCTGAATGTTGGTTATCGCTTAGCAAGACGGTCTGCAGGTTGTTGGGATGGAGGCCTCGTGAAACCAAAATTCCTTATTCTTCCGTAGCAACAGGTCATGTAGTGTTCTGTATATGAGTACTCCCATTACTGAAATTCCTGCTTCATTCTCAGCATGACGTCAAGATATTTCCTGGTGACCTAGAATTTCAGTTGTTTGGATATCAAAAGAGAGACTCCCATAAAGTTCTTGAGGAGTTGGAACCTAAGATTCCTGGTCCCTTTTCAAAAGACACACTAAAAATGTGCCGACATAGAAGCCCAGATTGCTGATTAAACCATATCAATAGACTATGTAGTTTTAGGCGATAGAGAACTCCAAGAACCAGGTTCCCTTTCTGTTCTCATCAAGATGCCCTGAATTTTCTGTCCATATGGAATCCAAAACTCTGTGTACCAAAATGCAGATGCCCAGATGTTTCCTAGGGACGTGTAACCCATGGATCCTGGTTACATTTTAATAATACGTACTAAATATTTGTCAACTGGAAAACCCTCGGCCCCTCTACAAATAAAGAACAAACGGAAATTTAAGGATTACCAAGTTCATCTTTAGACGAAAGTTACATCCAAGTTCGACAGTATGATACTTTTTTTTCCGGTAGTCTGGCCTTAATTGTCCCGAGGAACTTAAGGGATTGTACTACCAGATACACGATTACAACTCTCAAGAGGACCAGAATGTTGCTGGAGTCCTGAAATGACTGATTCATAATACTCATAAGCCTAATACCTCTGAAACATGAGACGAGCTTGAAGCCTTTTTTCTTGTTTATTCCACAGCAGGACACCCTGAGAATTTTTCGGATTCTGGACTTGTGTATCACAGATTCCTTATTCTTCTTTACCGAGGGGCCATGTAATGTCCTGTATATGAGGACTCCCCTTCCCCAGAATCCTGTTTGGAAACCCTGATTCTTGTTTTGCCATTTGCAGGATATCATGTAGATATTGTGATGGAGAAACCGTGTAAAAGAGGTTTCTTAGTTCTCCTTAGCTAGAGATCATGTAGATTCTGCATATGAGGACTGCTATTACCTATGTTCCAGCTTCTAATCCCTGATTCTTGTTTAGACCACAGCAGAGGGCCTGTTGATTTTAAGGACTGAGGAGTGCTATAACCCCGATTCTTTTCCTTCCTTGGCAATGGGCTGTGTATTTTCCTCTATATTAAGACTCTCATTAGATACATGCGGCTCAGAAACTCGATTTTTTTAGAACTTTCCAAGATGCTCTGTAGATTTTTGGGATTGAGGACTCGTATAACCCAGATTCCTTATTCTTTCTTAGCAAAAGATCATGTAGTTGCCTGCAAATAAGGACTTCATTTTGCAGATTCATGCTCAAAAACACCATGATTCGTGTTTAGCCCAAAGTAAGATGGCCTTAAGCTTTTTTGGGATTGAGGACCTGAGTAAAGCAGATTCCTTAATCTTACTTAGCAATAGGCAGTGAAGTTTCCTTAATGTGAGGACTCAAATTATCCAGATTCCTACATCAAGAACCTGATTCGTGATTACATATAGGAAGACGGCGTGTAGTTTTTGGGATTGAGGACTCATATAAGGAAGACTCCTTATACTTCCTTAGCAATATGACGTGTAGTTTCCTGTACATGACAACCTTTATTACCCAGCTTCCTGCTTCACTCTGCAGGATGCCGAGACTGTTCCTGGAGACTAAGAATTACAGTTTTTTGGATATCAAGAGAAAGACGTCCATATTTTTCTTTGGGAACTGGAATCCAAGATTCCTGTTTCCCCTTCAAAAGACCTCCCCAAAATGTGGAATATTCCAACCCCAAAACCCCAATTCCTACCTGCCTACTGACAACAATTTTCTGCACTTTGAGGTCCCCTGAATCGTGAATTTTTGTACCAATATATCTTTTGATTCTGCGGCGTATGATTATGGTCGTAGATATTCCCAGGAAACAAAAGGATTTCTAGGGTCAAATCCAGAATAACATCTAACAAGGTGATCAGAAAGATCCTGAGGATTTTTAATGACAGATTTAGCATATCCACGGAGCAAGTAGCTCTGAAAATGTAGGGACCCAGAAGCCCAGATTGCTGATTAAACCTTATCAAGAAGCCCTGTATATTCCGGAAAATGAGAACTCCTAGAACCGGATTTCCTTTTAATTCTCAGTAAGATGCCCTGATTTTTCCTGTCGATTTGGATTCCAAATCAGTATATAAAAAGGCAGATGCCCAGAAGTTTCCTAGGTTCTTGGATTCCATGATTCCTGGTTACCATTAAAAGTACGTAGTAAGCATTTGGCAAGTGCAAAACCCTTTTCCCTTCTCAAAATAAAAAGAGACATGGAAGGGGAAGGATTACTGGGTTCACATTAAGACCAGGGTCTCATCCAAATATGGCAAGGAGATTCTTTTTTGCCCTGGAATCTGGCCTTAGTTATTCTGAGAAACCTAACGAACTTACAGTGCACAACACCATTTAAAACTTTTAAGACGACCGGAATGTTGCTGGAGTCCTTAAATGACCGATTCAAAACATCCGAATGCTAAATTGCTCTGAAACATTTGGGGAGCTCGAAGATCTGTTTCTTGTTTGTCCCATAGCATACAACCTAGGAATTTTTTGATTGAGGGCGCGAACAACTATGATTCTTTATTCGTACTTAGTTGGAGGCCATGTAGTGTCCTGTATGTGAGGACTCCTTTTCCCTTGATTCCTGTTTCGTACCCTGATACTTGTTTACTCCATAGTAAGAAGT
>NW_007130487.1:0-723 GCF_000164805.1 Carlito syrichta | reverse complement strand
TGTATATTCCGGAAAATGAGAACTCCTAGAACCAGATTTCCTTTTAATTCTCAGTAAGATGCCCTGATTTTTCCTGTCGATTTGGATTCCAAATCAGTATATGAAAAGGCAGATGCCCAGAAGTTTCCTAGGTTCTTGGATTCCATGATTCCTGGTTACCATTAAAACTACGTAGTAAGCATTTGGCAAGTGCAAAACCCTTTTCACTTCTCAAAATAAAAAGAGACATGGAAGGGGAAGGATTACTGGGTTCACCTTAAGACCAGGGTCTCATCCAAATATGGCAAGGAGATTCTTTTCTGTCCTGGAATCTGGCCTTAGTTATTCTGAGAAACCTAACGGGCTTACAGTGCACAACACCATTTAAAACTTTTAAGACGACTGGAATGTTGCTGGAGTCCTGAAATGACCGATTCCAAACATCCGAATGCTAATTGCTCTGAAACATTTGGGGAGCTCGAAGATCTGTTTCTTGTTTGTCCCATAGCATACAACCTAGGAATTTTTTGATTGAGGGTGCGAACAACTATGATTCTTTATTCGTACTTAGTTGGAGGCCATGTAGTGTCCTGTATGTGAGGACTCCTTTTCCCTTGATTCCTGTTTCGTAACCCTGATACTTGTTTAGCCCATAGTAAGAAGTCTTGTACATTTTTGATAGAGGAACCACGGAAAACAGATTTCTTCTCTTTTATTAGCAAGATTCCATGTCGTTCCTGTATA
>NW_007130486.1:0-1373 GCF_000164805.1 Carlito syrichta | reverse complement strand
GTCGTTTCCTGTATATGAGGGTTGCTATTACCCACATTCATGCCTCGAATACCTCATTCTTCTTTAGCCGTCAGCAAGATGCCCTGTAGATTTTCAGGGGCTTAGGACTCTTATAACCCAGATTCCTTATTTTAGCAACAGCCGTGCAGTTACCTTTATATGAGTTTTTCCTGTTCACAGATACAAGTGTTGAAAAGCTGGATTCTTGTTTAGATCTTAGGACGACGCCGTATATTTTTTTGGAGATTGAGAAAACATGTCACCCACATACCTTCTTCTTTCTTAGGAAAAGTCAGTGCATTTGCCTGTATATGAGCATTTCATTTCCCTAGTTTATGGTTCAAAAACACAAATTCATGTTTAACCCTTAGCAAGAAACCCTGAATTTTTATTGGGATGGAGGACACGTGTAAGTCTGATTCCTTATTCTCCTTTAGCAAAATTCAGTGCTGTTTCCTGTATATGAGGACTCCCATTATCCAGATTCCTACTCTCAAAACCTCAAGACGGTCTGTAGATTATTGGGATGGAGGCCTCGTGTAACCAAGATTCCTTATACTTCCGTAGCAATAGGTCGTGTAGTGATCTGTGTATGAGGATTCCCATTACTGAAAACCCTGCTTCATTCTCAGCAAGATGCCAAGGTATTTCCTGGAGACCTAGAATTCCAGTTGCTTGGATATCAAGAGAAAGACTCCCATAAAGTTCTTGAGTAATTGGAACCCAAGGTTCCTGGTCTCTTTTCAAAAGACACACTAAAAATGTGCCGACATAGAAGCCCAGATTGCTGATTAAACCTTATCAAGAGACATTGTAGACTTAGGCGTTTGAGAACTCCAAGAAACGGATTCCCTTTCCGTTCTCAGCATGATGCCCTGAATTTCCCTGTCCATGTGGTTTCCAAAACTCTGTGTACAAAAATGCACATGCCCAGATGTATCTTAGGACGTGGAATCCTTGGATCCTGGTTACATTTTAATAACTCCTATAAATATTTAGCAACTGCAAAACCCTAGGACCCTCTCCAAATAAAGTACAAACGGAAATTGAAGAATTACCAAGTTAATGTTAAGACCAAAATTACATCCAAATACGGCAAGATGATACTTTTTTCTGGGGAACTGGCCTTAATTGTCCCGTTGCACACAAGGGTCTTGGACTACCAGATACCTGATTATAACTCTCAAGAGGACCAGAATGTTGCTGGAGTCCTGAAATGACTGATTCACAATACCCACAAGCCAAATATCTCTGAAACATGAGACGAGCTCGAAGCTTTGATTCTTGTTTATACTGCAGCAAGACACCCTGAGAATTTTTCAGATTCTGGACTAGTGTATCACAGATTCCTTATTCTTCTTTACCGTGGGGGC
>NW_007130485.1:0-804 GCF_000164805.1 Carlito syrichta | reverse complement strand
CCACAAGCCAAATATCTCTGAAACATGAGACGAGCTCGAAGCCTTGATTCTTTTTTATACTGCAGCAAGACACCTGAGAATTTTTTGGATTCTGGACTAGTGTATCACAGATTCCTTTTTCTTCTTTATCGTGGGGCCGTGTAATGTCCTGTATATGAGGACTCCCTTTCCCGAGAATAATGTCTGGAAATCCTGATTCTTGTTTTGCCAGTAGCAACATGTCATGTAGATATTGTTACGGAGGAACCGTGTAAAAGAGGTTTCTTAGTTCTCTTTAGCTACAGATCATGTAGATTCTGCATATGAGGACTGCTATTACGTATGTTCCAGCTTCTAAACCCTGATTCTTGTTTAGCCCACAGCAGATGACGTGTTGATTTTAATGACTGAGGACTGCTTTAACCCCGCTTCTTTTTCTTCCTTGGCTAGGGGCTGTGTATTTTCCTGTATATTAGGACTCTCATGAGATGCATCCTGCTTCGAGAATCTGATTCTTTTTAGAACTTTCCAGATGCTCTGTAGATGTTTGGGATTGAGGATTCGTGTAACCCAGATTCTTTATTCTTTCTTACCAAAAGTTCATGTAGTTGACTGTGATAAGGACTCCATTTTCCTGATTCATTCTCGAAAACAACATGATTCATGTTTAGCCCATAACAAGATGACCTTAAACTTTTTTGGGATTGGAGACCCGAGTAACACAGAGTCCTTATTCTTACTTAGCAATAGGCAGTGAAGTTTCCTGTATGTGAGGACTCCCATTACCCAGATTCCTACTTCAAAAATCTGATTTGTGGTTACCAC
>NW_007130484.1:0-815 GCF_000164805.1 Carlito syrichta | reverse complement strand
CCTGGTTCCCCTTCACATGACCTCCCCAAATGTGGAATATTCCAAACCCAAAACACAATTCTTACCAGCCCACCCACAAGAATTTTCTGTACTTTGAAGTCAGCTGAATCGAGGAATTTTGTAGCAATATACCTTTTGATTCTGGGGAATATGATTATGGTCATAGAAGGTCCCAGGAAACAAAAAGATTTCTAGGGCCAAATCCTTGATTACAACTAGCAAGAGGACCGGAAGTATCCTGAGGATCTGTAATGACAGATTTAACATATCCACGGAGCAAGTAGCTCTGAATATGTCAGAATACAGAAGCCCAGACTGCTGATTAAACCTTATCAAGAGACCCTGCAGAAAATGAGAACTCCTAGAACGGGATTTGCTTTTAATTATCAGTAAGATGCCCTGATTTTTCCTGTCAATTTTGTTACCAAATTCAGTATATCAAAAGACTGATGCCCAGAAGTTTCCTAGGTTCGTGGATTCCATGATTTCTGGTTACCATTAAACGTACGTAGTAAACATTTGCAAGGGAAAACCCTTGTCCCTTCTCAAAATAAAAAGAGACACGGAAGGGAAAGGATTACAGGGTTCACCTTAAGACCAGAGTTACATCCCAATATGGCAAGAAGATTCTTTTTGTCCTGGAATCTGGCCTTAGTTGTTTTGAGGAACCTAACGGCCATGGAGTGCCCAATACCATTTACAATATTGAGGACCAGAATGTTTCTGGAGTTCTGAAATGACCGATTCATAATATCCGAATGATAAATTGTTCTGAAACATTTGGGGAGCTCTAAGATCTGTTTCTTGTTTGTCCC
>NW_007130483.1:0-751 GCF_000164805.1 Carlito syrichta | reverse complement strand
GATTCATAATATCCGAATGATAAATTGTTCTGAAACATTTGGGGAGCTCTAAGATCTGTTTCTTGTTTGTCCCAAAGCAGGCAACCTGGGAATTTTTTGGATTGAGGGCACGTACAGCAATGATTCTCTATTCGTACTTAGTTGGAGGCCATGCAGTGTCCTGTATGTGAGGACTCTCTTCCCTTGATACCTGTTTTGAAACCCTCATTATTGTTTAGCCTTTACTAAGAAGTCATGTAGATTTTTTGGTAGAGGAACCATGGAAACCATATTTCTTCCCTTTTATTAGCAAGAGGTCATATAGTTTCCTTTATATGAGGATTGCAATTATCCACATTCATGCCTCGAATCCCTGATTCTTCTTTAGCCCTCAGCAAGATGCCTTGTAGATTTTCAGAACTGAGGACTCGTATAACCCAGATTCCTCATTTTTAGCAACAGCCGTACATTTACCTGTATATGAGTACTCCTGTTCACAGATACATGCTTGGAAAACTTGAATCTTGTTTAAATCTGAGGAAGACGCCGTATAATTTTTTGGAGATTGTGAAAATATGTCTCCAACATTTCTTATTCTTTCTTAGGAAAAATCACTGCATTTGCCTGTATATGAGGATTTCATTTCCCTAGTTTATTCATCAGAAACCCAAATTATGTTTAGCACTTAGCAAGAAACCCTGAAGTTTTATTGGGATGGAAGACACGTGTAAAACAGATTCCTTATTCTCCTTTAGCAATAGACAGTGCAGTT
>NW_007130482.1:0-749 GCF_000164805.1 Carlito syrichta | reverse complement strand
GTGAGGACTCTCTTTTCCTTGATTCCTGTATCGAAACCCTGATTCTTGTTTAGCCCTTAGTAAGACTGCATGTAGATTTTTTGATAGAGGAACCGTGGAAAAGAGATTTCTTCTCTTTTATAAGCAAGAGGCCATGTAATTTCCTGTATATGAGGATTGCTATAACCCACATTCATTCCTCAAATCCCTGATTCTTCTTTAGCTGTCAGCAAGAAACCCTGCATATTTTCAGGACTGAGGACTCGTATAACCGAGATTAATTATTATTAGCAACAGCCGTGCATTTACCTATATATGAGTACTCCTGTTCAGAGATACATGCATCGAAAACTTGATTCTTGTTTAGATCTTAGGAAGATGCCATATATTTTTTGGAGATTGAGAAAATGTGTCACCCACATTCCTTATACTTTCGTAGGAAAAGTCAGTGCATTTGCTTTTATATGAGGATTTTTTCCCCCTAGTTTATGCTTCAAAAACCCAAATTCGTGTTTAGCCCTTGGCAAGAATCCCTGAAGTTTTATTGGGATGGAGGACACATGTAAACCAGATTCCTTTTTCTCCTTTAGCAATGGACAGTGCAGTTTTCTATATATGAGGACTCCCATTATCCAGATTCCTACTCCCAATCCTGAATGTTGGTTATCTCTTAGAAAGACTGTCCATAGCCTTTTGGGATGGAGGCCTCGTGTATCCAAGAATCCTTATTCTTCCATAGCAACAGGTCGTGTAGTGTTCTCTATATGAGG
>NW_007130481.1:0-604 GCF_000164805.1 Carlito syrichta | reverse complement strand
TGATTCTTGTTTTGCCATTATCAAGATGTCATGTAGATATTGTGATAGAGGAGCCGGGTAAAAGAGGTTTCTTAGTTGTCCTTAGTTACAGAACATGTAGATTCTGCATACGAGGACTGCTATTACCTATGTTCCAACTTCTAATCCCTGATTCTTGTTTAGCCCACAGCCGATGGCCTATTGATTTTAAGGACTGAGGACAGCTATAACCCCGATTCTTTTTCTTCTTTGGCAAGGGGCTGTGTATTTTCCTGTATATTAGGACTCTCATTAGATACATCCTGCCTCGAAATTCTGATTCTTTTTAGAACTTTCCAAGATGCTCTGTAGATTTTTGGGATTGAGGACTCGTGTAACCGAGATTACATATTCTTTCTTAGCAAAAGTTCATGTACTTGCCTGGAAATAATTACTCCATTTTCCAGATTCATTCTCGAAAACAGCATGATTCGTGTTTCACCCATAGCAAGATGACCTCAAGCTTTTTTGGGATTGAAGACCCGAGTAACACAGATTCCTTATTCTTCCTTAAAATAGGCAGTGAATTTTCCAGTATGTGGGGACTCCCATTACCCAGAATCCTACTACAAAAACCTGAATCATG
>NW_007130480.1:0-782 GCF_000164805.1 Carlito syrichta | reverse complement strand
CAAGGGGCTGTGTATTTTTCTGTATATTAGGACTCTCATTAGATATATCCTGCTTCAAAACTCTGATTCTATTTAGAACGTTACTAGACGCTCTGTAGATTTTTGGGATTGAGGCTCCTGTAACCCAGATTCCTTATTCTTTCTTAGGAAAAGGTCATGTGGTTGCCTGCAAATAAGGACTCCATTTTCCAGATTCATGTTCGAAAACACCATGATGCGTGTTTAGCCCATAGCAAGATGACCTTAAGCTTTTTGGGATTGAGGACTTGAGTAACGCAGATTCCTTTTTCTTACTTAGCAATAGTCAGTGAAGTTTCCTTTATGTGAGGACTCCCATTACCAATTACCTACTTCAAAACCTGATTCGTGGTTAGGTCTTAGGAAGACGGCCCATAGTTTTTGGCATTGAGGACTCATATAAGGAAGATTCCTTATACTTCCTTAGCAATATGACGTGTAGTTTCCTGTATATAACGACCTCCATTACACAGTTTCCTGCTTCACTCTACAGGATGCCGAGAGAGTTCCTGGTGACCGAGAATTCCAGTGTTTTGGATATCAAGAGAAAGACGTCCATAATGTTCTTTGGGAACTGGAATCCAAGATTCTTGGTCCCCCTTCAAATGACCTCCCCAAAATGTGGAATATTCCAAACAAAAAACCCCAATTCCTACCTGACCACGCAGAAGAATTTTCTGGACTTTGAGGTCTCCTGAATCGAGGAATTTTGAACCAATATACCTTTTGACTCTGAGGATATGATTATGGTCTTAGATGGTCCC
>NW_007130479.1:0-727 GCF_000164805.1 Carlito syrichta | reverse complement strand
CCTGTATATAACGACCTCCATTACACAGTTTCCTGCTTCACTCTACAGGATGCCGAGACAGTTCCTGGTGACCGAGAATTCCAGTGTTTTGAATATCAAGAGAAAGACGTCCATAATGTTCTTTGGGAACTGGAATCCAAGATTCTTGATCCCCCTTCAAATGACATCCCCAAAATGTGGAATATTCCAAACAAAAAACCCCAATTCCTACCTGACCACGCAGAAGAATTTTCTGGACTTTGAGGTCTCCTGAATCGAGGAATTTTGAACCAATATACCTTTTGACTCTGAGGAATATGATTATGGTCTTAGATGGTCCCAGAAAACAAAAGGATTTTTAGGGCTAAGTCCTTGATTACAACTAACAAGAGGACCAGAAAGATCCAGAGTTTCTGTAATGACAGGTTTAGCGTATCCGCGGAGCAAGTAGCTCTGAAAATGTAGGGACCCAGAAGCCCAGATTGCTGATAAAACCTTATCTAGAGGCCCTGTAGATTCTGGAAAATGAGAACTCCTAGAACCGGGTTTCCTTTTAATTCTCAGTAAGATGCCCTGATTTTTCCTGTTGATTAGGATGCCATATCCAGTATATCAAAAGACAGATGCCCAGAAATTTCTTTGGTTCGTGGATTCCACGATTCCTGGTTACCATTAAAAGTACGTAGTAAACATTTGACAAGTGCAAAACACTTGTCCCGTCTAAAAATAAAGAGAGACACGGAAGGGG
>NW_007130478.1:0-699 GCF_000164805.1 Carlito syrichta | reverse complement strand
CAGAGCCGTGCTGTTACCTGTATATGAGTACTCCTGTTCACACATACATGCGTCGAAACCTTGATTCTTCTTTAGATCTTAGGAAGACGCCGTATACTTTTTTGGAGATTGAGAAAACATGTCAACCACATTCCTTATTCTTTCTTAGGAAAAGTCAATGCATTTGCCTGTATATGAGAATTTCATTTCCCTAGTTTATGCTTCAAAAACCCAAATTCGTTTTTAGCCCATATCAAGAAACCCTGAAGTTTTATTGGGATGAAGGACACTTGTACACAAGATTTCTTTTTCTACTTTAGCCATAGACAGTGCAGTTTCCTGTATATGAGGACTCCCATTATCCAGATTCCTACTCCCAATACGTGAATGGTGGTTATCACTTAGCACTACAGTCTGTAGGTTATTGGGATGGAGGCCTCGAGTAACCAAGATTCCTTATTCTTCCGTAGCAACAGGTCGTGTAGTGTTCTGTATATGAGGACTCCCATTACTGAAATTCCTGCTTATTCTCAGCAAGACACTAAGGTATTTGCTGGTGACCTAAATTTCAGTTGCTTGGATATCAAGAGAAAGACTCCCATAAAGTCTTGGAGAATTGGAACCCAGATTCCTGGTCCCTTTTCAAAGACACACTAAAATGTGGCGACATAGAAGCCAGATGCTGATACCCTTATCAGAGGCTTTGTAGATTTAGGCGAT
>NW_007130477.1:0-812 GCF_000164805.1 Carlito syrichta | reverse complement strand
TGTCCTACCAGATACCCGATTAAACTCTCAAGAGCACCAGAATGGTGCGGGATACTGAAATTACTGATTCATAATAGCCACAAGTCAAATATCTCCGAAACATGAGATGAACTCGAAGCCTTGATTCTTGTTTATACCCCAGCAAGACACCCTGAGATTTTTTCGGATTGTGAACTAGTGTATCACAGATTCCTTATTCTTCTTTACCAAGGGGCCATGTAATGTTCTACATATGAGGACACCCATTTCCCAAAACCCTGTTTGGAAACCCGGGTTCTTGCTTTGCAAATAGCAAGTTGTCATGTAGATATTGTGACGGAGGAACCGTGTAAAAGATGTTTCTTAGTTCTCCTTAGCTAGAGATCATGTAGATTCTGCATATGAGGACTGTTATTAACTGTGTTCCAGCTCCAAACTCTGATTATTGTTTAGATCACAGCAGATGGCCTGTTGATTTTAAGGACTGAGGAATGCTATAACCCGATTCCTTTTCTTTCTTGGCAAGGGGATGTGTATTTTCCTGTATATTAGGATTCTCATTAGATACATCCTACTTCGAAACACTGATTCTTTTAAGAACATTCCAAGATGCTCTGAAGATTTTTGTGATTGAGGCCTCGTGTAACCCAGATTCCTTATTCTTTCTTAGCAAAAGGTCATGTAGCTGTCTCTAAATAAGGACTCCATTTTCCAGTTTCATGCTCGAAAACATGATTCGTGTTTAGCCCATAGCAAGATGACAAGTTTTTTGGGATTGAGGACCCGAGTACGCGGATTCCTTATTATTACTTAGCAATAGGCAGTGAAGTTTC
>NW_007130476.1:0-912 GCF_000164805.1 Carlito syrichta | reverse complement strand
GTAAAGATGTTTCTTAGTTCTCCTTAGCTAGAGATCATGTAGATTCTGCATATGAGGACTGTTATTAACTGTGTTCCAGCTCCAAACTCTGATTATTGTTTAGATCACAGCAGATGGCCTGTTGATTTTAAGGACTGAGGACTGTTATAACCCGATTCCTTTTCTTTCTTGGCAAGGGGATGTGTATTTTCCTGTATATTAGGATTCTCATTAGATACATCCTACTTCGAAACACTGATTCTTTTAAGAACATTCCAAGATGCTCTGAAGATTTTTGTGATTGAGGCCTCGTGTAACCCAGATTCCTTATTCTTTCTTAGCAAAAGGTCATGTAGCTGTCTGTAAATAAGGACTCCATTTTCCAAATTCATGCTCGATAACATGATTCGTGTTTAGCCCATAGCAAGATGACAAGTTTTTTGGGATTGAGGACCCGAGTACGCGGATTCCTTATTATTACTTAGCAATAGGCAGTGAAGTTTCCTTTATGTGAGGACTCCCATTACCCAGATTCCTACTTCAAAAATCTGATTCGTGGTTACGCTTTAGGAAGACGGCCTGTAGTTTTTGGGATTGAGGACTCATATAAGGAAGATTCCTTATAATTCCTTAGCAATATGACGTGTAGTTTCCTGTATATGACGACATCCATTACCCAGCTTCCTGCTTCACTCTGCAGGATGCTGAGACAGTTCCTGGTGTCCGAAAATTCCAGTTTTTTGAATATCAAGAGAAATACGTCCACAATGTTCTTTGGGAAATGGAATCCAAGATTCCGGGTTCCCCTTCACAAGACATCCCCAAAATGAGGAATATTCCAAACACAAAACCCCAATTCCTACCTGCCCACCCACACGAATATTCTGCACTTTGAGGTCACCTGAATCGAGGAATTTTGTTCCAATATACCTT
>NW_007130475.1:0-782 GCF_000164805.1 Carlito syrichta | reverse complement strand
CAAGATGCTCTGAAGATTTTGTGATTGAGGCCTCGTGTAACCCATATTCCTTATTCTTTCTTAGCAAAAGGTCATGTAGCTGTCTGTAAATAAGGACTCCATTTTCCAAATTCATGCTCGATAACATGATTCGTGTTTAGCCCATAGCAAGATGACAAGTTTTTTGGGATTGAGGACCCGAGTACGCGGATTCCTTATTATTACTTAGCAATAGGCAGTGAAGTTTCCTTTATGTGAGGACTCCCATTACCCAGATTCCTACTTCAAAAACCTGATTCGTGGTTACGTTTTAGGAAGACGGCCTGTAGTTTTTGGGATTGAGGACTCATATAAGCAAGATTCCTTATAATTCCTTAGCAATATGACGTGTAGTTTCCTGTATATGACGACATCCATTACCCAGCTTCCTGCTTCACTCTGCAGGATGCTGAGACAGTTCCTGGTGTCCGAAAATTCCAGTTTTTTGAATATCAAGAGAAATACGTCCACAATGTTCTTTGGGAAATGGAATCCAAGATTCCGGGTTCCCCTTCACAAGAAATCCCAAAAATGTGGAATATTCCAAACACAAAACCCCAATTCCTACCTGCCCACCCACACGAATATTCTGTACTTTGAGGTCACCTGAATAGAGGAATTTTGTTCCAATATAGCTTTTGATTCTGGGGATTATGATTATGGTCGTTTATGGTCCCAGGAAACACAAGGATTTCAAGGGCCAAATACCCTGTTTTTTCATAACGATTTGGATTCCAAATTCAGTATATCAAAAGACAGATGCG
>NW_007130474.1:0-765 GCF_000164805.1 Carlito syrichta | reverse complement strand
AATACGGAAGTTGATACTTTTTTCTGGGAAAATGGACTTAACTGTCGCGAGGAACCTAAGGGACTTGTACTACCTGATACCCAATTACAACTCTCAATAGGACCAGAATGTTGCTTGAGTCCTGAAATGATTGATTCATAATACCCACAAGCCAAATAACACCAAAACATGAGACGAACTCGAAGCCTTGATTATTGTTTATACCGCAGCAAGACACCCTGAAAATTTGTCGGATTGTGGACTAGTGTATCACAGATTCCTTATTCTTGTTTACCGAGTGGCTGTGTAATGTCCTGTATATGAGGACGCCCGTTCCCCAGAGTCCTGTTTGGAAACCCTGATTCTTGTTTTGCCATTAGCTAGATGTCATGTAGATATTGTGACGGAGGAACCGTGTAAAAGAGATTTCTTAGATCTCCTTAGCTAGAGATCATGTAGATTCTGCATATGAGGACTGCTATTACCTATTTTACGGCTTCTAAATCCTGATTCTTGTTCAGCCCATAGCAGATGGCCTGTTGATTTTAAGGACTGAGGACTGCTGTAAGCCCGATTCGTTTTCTTCCTTAGCAAGGGGCTGTGTATTTTCCTGTATATTAGGAATCTCATTACATACATCCTGCTTCAAAACTCTGATTCTTTTAGAACATTCTAAGATGCTCTTCCGATTTTGGGTATTGAGGATTCGTATAACCCAGATTACTTGTTCTTTCTTAGCAAAAGGTCATGTAGTTGTCTGTAAATAAGGACTCAAATTTCCAGATT
>NW_007130473.1:0-1157 GCF_000164805.1 Carlito syrichta | reverse complement strand
CATTCTTACATAGCAAGAGGCAGTGAATTTTCCTTTATGTGAGGACTCCCATTACACAGATTCCTACTTCAAAATTCTGATTCGTGGTTACTTCTTAGGAAGACGGCCTGTAATTTTTGGGATTGGGGACTCATATAAGGAAGAGTCCTTATACTTCCTTAGCAATATGATGTGTAGTTTCCTGTATATGATGACCTCCATTACCCAGATTCCTGCTTCACTCTGCAGGATGCCGAGACTGTTGCTGGTGACCGAAAATTCCAGATTTTTGAATATCAAGAGAAAGACGTCTATAATGATCTTGGGGAACTGGAATCCAAGATTCCTTGTTCCCCTCAAAAGACCTCCCCAAAATGTGGAATATTCCAAACCCAAAACCCCAATTCCTACCTGCCCACCCACAAGAATATTCTGTACTTGAATCAAGGAATTTTGTACCGATATACCTATTTATTCTGGGGAAAATTATTATGGACGTAGATGGTCCCAGGAAACAAAAGGCTTTCTGGGGCCAAATCCTTGATTACAACTAACAATAGGACCAGAAAGATCCTGAGGATCTGTACTGACAGATTTAGCGTATCCACGGAGCAAGTAGCTCTGAAAACGTAGGGAACCAGAAGCTCAGATTGATGAATAAACCTTATTAAGAGGCCCTGTAGATTATGGAAAATTAGATCTCCTAGAACTGGATTTCCTTTTAATTCTCAGTAAGATGCCCTGATTTTTCCTGTCGATTTGAATTCCAAATTCAGTATATCAAAAGACAGATGCCCAGACGTTTCCTAGGTTCATGGATTCCATGATTCCTGGTTACCATTAAAAGTAGATAGTAAACATATGGCAAGTGCAATAGCCTTGTCCCGTCTCAAAATAAAAAGAGACATGGAAGGGGAAGGATTACAGAGTTCACCTCAAGACCAGAGTTACATCCTAATATGGCAAGAAGATTCTTTTTGTCATGAAATGTGGCCTTAGTTCTTCTGAGGAACCTAAAGGACTTGGATTGCCCAATACCATTTACAATTTTAAGAGAACCAGAATGTTGCTGGAGTCCTGAAATGACCGATTCATAATATCCGAATGCTAAATTGCTCTGAAACTTTTGGGGAGCTCGAAGATCTGTTTCTTGTTGTCACATAGCAGACAAGCTGGGA
>NW_007130472.1:0-793 GCF_000164805.1 Carlito syrichta | reverse complement strand
GATTCCTTATACTTCCTTAGCATTTGGCGTTTAATTTCCTGTATTTGACTACCTCCATTACCAAGCTTCCTTCTTCACTCTGCAGGATGCCGAGACAGTTCCTGGTGTCCGAGATTTCCAGTTTTTTGAATATCAAGAGAAAGACGTCCATAATGTTCTTTGGGAACTGGAATCCAAGATTCCTGGTTCCCCTTCACAAGACCTCCCCAAAAAGTGGAATATTCTAAACCCAAAACCCAAATTCCTACCTGCCCTCTCACAAGAATTTTCTGTACTTTGAGGTCACCTGAATCGAGAAATTTTGTACCAATATACCTTTTGATTCTTTGGATTACGATTATGGTCGTTTATGGTCACAGGAAACACAAGGATTTCTAGGGCCAAATCCTTGATTACAGCTAACAAGAGGACCAGAAGTATCCTGAGGATCTGTAATGACAGATTTAGCGTATCCACGGAGCAAGTATCTCTGAAAATGTACGGACCCATAAGCCCAGATTGCTGATTAAACCTTGTCAAGAGGAACTGTACATTCCGGAATATGAGAACTCCTAGAACCGGATTTACTTTTAATTCTCAGTAGGATGCCCTGATTTTTCCTGTCGATTTGGATTCCAAATTCAGCATATCAAAAGACAGATGCCCAGAAGTAACCTAGGTTCGTGGATTCCATGATACTTTGTCACCTTTAAAAGTACGTAGTAAACATTTGGCAAGTGCACAAGCTTTGTCCTGTCTCAAAATAAAAAGAGACACGGATGGGGAAGGATTGCAAGGTTCACCTTAAGACCAG
>NW_007130471.1:0-750 GCF_000164805.1 Carlito syrichta | reverse complement strand
GCTAGAGATCATGTAGATTTTGCATATGAGGACTGCTATTACCTATTTTCTAGTTTCTAAACCCTAATTCTTCTTTAGCCCACAGCAGATGGCCTGTTGATTTTAAGGACTGAGGACTGCTATAACCCCGATTCGTTTTCTTCCTTAGCAAGGGACTGTGTATTTTCCTGTATATTAGGAATCTCATTAGATACATACTGCTTCGAAACTCTGATCCTTTTAGAACATTCCAAGATGCTCTTTCGATTTTTGGGATTGAGTACTCGTATAACCCAGATTCCTTATTCTTTCTTAGCAAAAGGCCATGTAGTTGTCTGTAAATAAGGACTCAATTTTCCAGATTCATGCTCGAAAACACCATGATTCGTGTTTAGCCCATAGCAAGATGACTTAAGATTTTTTGGGTTTGAGGAACCGAGTAATGCAGATTCCTTATTCTTACTTAGCAAGAGGCAGTGAATTTTCCTTTATGTGAGGACTCCCATTACACAGATTACTACTTCAAAAATCTGATTCGTGGTTACGTCTTAGGAAGACGGCCTGTAGTTTTTGGGATTGAGGACTCATATAAGGAAGATTCCTTATACTTCCTTAGCAATAAAACGTGTAGTTTCCTGTATATGATGACCTCCATTACCCAGCTTCCTGCTTCACTCTGCAGGATGCCGAGACTGTTCCTGGTGAACGAAAATTCCAGTTTTTTGAATATCAAGAGAAAGACGTCCATAATGATCTTGGGGAACTGGAATC
>NW_007130470.1:0-850 GCF_000164805.1 Carlito syrichta | reverse complement strand
ATTTTAAGGACTGAGGACTGCTATAACCCCGATTCGTTTTCTTTCTTAGCAAGGGACTGTGTATTTTCCTGTATATTAGGAATCTCATTAGATACATACTGCTTTGAAACTCTGATTCTTTTAGAACATTCCAAGATGCTCTTCCGATTTTTGGGATTGAGTACTCGTATAACCCAGATTCCTTATTCTTTCTTAGCAAAAGGCCATGTAGTTGTCTGTAAATAAGGACTCAATTTTCCAGATTCATGCTCGAAAACACCATGATTCGTGTTTAGCCCATAGCAAGATGAGTTAAGCTTTTTTGGGTTTGAGGACCCGAGTAACGCAGATTCCTTATTCTTACTTAGCAAGAGGCAGTGAATTTTCCTTTATGTGAGGACTCCCATTACACAGATTACTACTTCAAAAATCTGATTCGTGGTTACGTCTTAGGAAGACGGCCTGTAGTTTTTGGGATTGAGGACTCATATAAGGAAGATTCCTTATACTTCCTTAGCAATAAAACGTGTAGTTTCCTGTATATGATGGCCTCCATTATCCAGCTTCCTGCTTCACTCTGCAGGATGCCGAGACTATTCCTGGTGAATGAAAATTCCAGTTTTTTGAATATCAAGAGAAAGACGTCCATAATGATCTTGGGGAACTGGAATCCAAGATTCCTTGTTCCCCTTCAATAGACTTCGCCAAAATGTGGAATATTCCAAACCCAAAACCCCAATTCCTACCTGTCCAACCACAAAAATTTTCTGTACTTTGAGGTCACGTGAATCAAGGAATTTTCTAGCAATATAACTTTTTATTCTGGGGAAAATGATTATGGACGTAGATGGTCCCAGAAAACAAAAGGTTT
>NW_007130469.1:0-1117 GCF_000164805.1 Carlito syrichta | reverse complement strand
CATCAAGAGAAAGACGTCCATAATGATCTTGGGTAACTGGAATCCAAGATTCCTTGTTCCCCTTCAATAGACTTCGCCAAAATGTGGAATATTCCAAACCCAAAACCCCAATTCCTACCTGTCCAACCACAAAAATTTTCTGTACTTTGAGGTCACGTGAATCAAGGAATTTTCTAGCAATATAACTTTTTATTCTGGGGAAAATGATTATGAACGTAGATGGTCCCAGAAAACAAAAGGTTTTCTAGGGCCAAATCCTTTATTACAACTGACAATAGGACCAAAAAGATCCTGAGGATCTGTACTGATAGATTTAGCATATTCACGGAGCAAGTAGCTCTGAAAATGTAGGGACCCAGAAGCCCAGATTGCTGATTGAACCTTATTAAGAGGCCCTGTAGATTACGGAAAACGAGATCTCCTAGAACCGGATTTCCTTTTAATTCTCAGTAAGATGCCCGGATTTTTCCTGTCGATTTGGATTTCAAATTCAGTATATCAAAAGACAGATGCCCAAAATTTCCTAGTTTCGTGGATTCCATGATTCCTGGTTACCATTGCAAGTACGTTGTAAACATATGGCAAGTGCAAAAGTCTTGTCCCGTCTCAAATTAAAAAGAGACACGGAAGGGAAGGATTACAAGGTTCACCTTAAGACCAGAGTTACATCCAAATATGGCAAGAAGATTCTTTTTGTCATGGAATGTGGCCTTAGTTGCTTTGAGGAACGTAACGGACTTGGAGTGTCCAATACCATTTACAACTTTTAAGAGGACCACAATGTTGCTGGAGTCCTGAAATGACCGATTCATAATATCTGAAAGGTAAATTGCTCTGAAACTTTTGGGGAGCTTGAAGATCTGTTTCTTGTTTGTCCCATAGCAGACAACCTGGGAATTTTTTGGATTGAGGGCGCGTACAACCATGATTCTTTATTCAATCTTAGTTGGAGGTCATGTAGTGTCCTGTATGTGAGAACTCTCTTTCCCTTGATTCCTGTTTCAAAACCCTGATTCTTGTTTAGCCATTAGTAAGAAGTCATGCAGATTTTTTGATAGAGTAACCGTGGAAAACAGATTTCTTCTCTTTTATTAGCAAGAGGCCATGTAGTTTCCTG
>NW_007130468.1:0-844 GCF_000164805.1 Carlito syrichta | reverse complement strand
TGATTGAGGGCGCGTACAACCATGATTCTTTATTCAATCGTAGTTGGAGGTCATGTAGTGTCCTGTATGTGAGGACTCTTTTTCCCTTGATTCCTGTTTCAAAACCCTGATTCTTGTTTATCCCTTAGTAAGAAGTCATGCAGATTTTTTGATAGAGGAACCGTGGAACACAGATTTCTTCTCTTCTATTAGCAAGAGGCCATGTAGTTTCCTGTATATTAGAATTGCTATTACACACATTCATGCCTCGAATCCCTGATTCTTCTTTAGCCGTCAGCAAGTTGCCCTGTAGATTTTCAGGATGGAGGACTCATATAGTCCAGATTCCTTATTTTTAGCAACAGTCGTGCAGTTACCTGTATATGAGTACTCCTGTTCACAGATACATGCATCCAAAGCTTGATTCTTGTTTAGATGTTAGGAAGACGCCGTATGCTTTTTTGGATATTGAGAAAACATGACACCCACATTCTTTATTCTTTTTTAGGAAAAGTCAGTACATTGGCCTATATATGAGGATTTCATTTCCCTAGTTTATGCTTCAAAAACCCAAATTCGTGTTTAGCCCTTAGCAAGAAACCCTGAAGTTTTATTGGGATGGAGGACATGTGTAAACCAGATTCCTTGTTCTCCTTTAGAAATAGACAGTGCAGTTTCCTGTTGATGATGGCTCCCATTATCCAGATTCCTACTCCTAAACCCTGAATGGTGGTTATCTCTTAGCAAGACGGTCTGTAGGTTATTGGAATGGAGGTCTCGTGTAACCAAGATTCCTTATTCTTCCGTAGCAACAGGTCGTGAAGTATTCTGTAAATTAGGACTCGCATTACTGAAATTCCTGCTT
>NW_007130467.1:0-711 GCF_000164805.1 Carlito syrichta | reverse complement strand
CAAGTTCATTTAAGACCAAAGTTACATCCAAATACGGTAAGATGATACTTTTTTCCGGGAAACTATCCATAATTGTCCAAGGAATCTAGGGGACTTGTACTACGAGATACCCAATTACAACTCTCAAGTGGACCAGAATGTTGCTGGAGTCCTGAAATAACTGATTCACAAAACCCAGAAGCCAAATATCAATGAAACATGAGACGAGCTCGAGGCCTTGATTCTTGTTTATACCACAGCCAGACACCCTGAGAATTTTTCGGATTGTGGACTAGTGTATCACAGATTCCTTATTCTTCTTTACCGAGGGGCCGTGTAATTTCCTGTATATGAGGACTCCCGTTCCCCAGAATCCTGTTTGGAAACCCTGATTCTTGTTTTGCCATTAGGAAGATGTCATGTATATATTATGATGGAGGAACCGTGTAAAAGAGGTTTCTTAGTTCTCCTTAGCTAGAGATCATGTAGATTCTGAATATGAGGATTGCTATTACCTATGTTTCAGCTTCCAAACCCTGATTCTTGTTTAGCCCACAACAGATGACCTGTTGATTTTAAGGACTGAGGACTGCTATAACCCCGATTCCTTTTCTTCCTTGGCAAGGGGCTGTGTATTTTCCTGTATATTACGATTCTCATTAGATACATCCTGCTTCGAAACTCTGATTTTTTTAGAACATTCCAAGATGCTCTGTAGATTTTTGGGATGGA
>NW_007130466.1:0-806 GCF_000164805.1 Carlito syrichta | reverse complement strand
GTCTCAAAATAAAAAGAGACACGGAAGGGGGAGGATTACAGGGTGCATGTTAAGACCAGAGTTACGTAAAAATATGGCAAGAAGATTCCTTTTGTCCTGGAATATGACCTTAGTTGTTCCGAGGAGCCTAACGGACTTGGAGTGCCCAATACCATTTACAACTTTTAAGAGGACCAGAATGTTGCTAGAGTCCTGAAATGACCGATTCATTATATCTGAATGCTAAATTGCTCTGAAACATTTGGGGAGCTCTAAGATCTGTTTCTTGTTTGTCCCATAGCAGACAAACTGGGAAATTTTTGGATTGAGGGTGCTTACAACAATGATTCTTCATTCGTACTTAGATGGAGGCCATGTAGTGTCCTGTATGTGAGGACTCCCTTTCAATTGATTCCTGTTTCGAAACTCTGATTCTTGTTTTGCCCTTATTAAGAAATCATGTAGTTTTTTGATAAAGGAACCGTCGAAAACAGATTTCTTCTCTTTTATTGGCAAGAGGCCTTGTAGTTTCCTTAATATGAGGATTGCTGTTACTCAAATTCATGCCTCGAAACCCTGATTCTTCTTTAGCCATCAGCAAGATGACCTGTAGATTTTCAGGAGAGGACTCATATAGCCCAGATTCCTTATTTCTAGCAACAGCCGTGTAGTTACCTTTATATGAGTACTCCTGTTCACACATCCATGTGTCGAAAGCTTGACTCTTGTTCAGATGGTAGGAAGACACCGTACGCTTTTTGGATATTGAGAAAACATGTCACCCACATTCCTTATTCTTTCATAGGAAAAGCTAGTGCATTTGCCTG
>NW_007130465.1:0-927 GCF_000164805.1 Carlito syrichta | reverse complement strand
GATGACTTAAGCTTTTTTGGGTGTGAGGACCCGAGTGACGCATTTTCCTTATTCTTACTTAGCATTAGTCAGTGAAGTTTCCTTTATGTGAGGACTCCCATTACCTAGATTCCTACTTCAAAACCTGATTCGCGGTTATGTCTTAGGAAGATGGCCTGCAGTTTTTTGGATTGAGGACTCTTATAAAAAGATTCCTTACACTTTCTTAGCAATATGATGTGTAATTTAATGTATATGACGGCCTTCATTACCCAGCTTCCTGCTTCACAGTGGAGGATGCCAAGACAGTTCCAGGTGACGTAGAATTCTAGTTTTTTGGATATCAAGAGAAAGACGTCCATAATGTTCTTTGGGGACTGGAATCCAAGATTCCTGGTTCTCCTTCACAAGACCTCCCCAAAATGTGGAATATTCCAAACCAAAAAGCCCAATTTCTACCTGCCCACTCACAAGAATTTTCTGTACTTTGAGGTCTCCTGAATCAAGGAATTTTGTACCAATATACCTTTTCATTCTGGGGAAAATGATTATGGTCGTAGATGGACTCAGGAAACAAAAGGATTTCTAGGGCCAAATCCTTGAATACAACTAACAAGAGAACCAGAAAGATCCTGAGGATGTGTAATGACAGATTTAGAGTATCCACGGAGCAAGTAGCTCTGAAAATGTAGGGACCCGGAAGCCCTGATAGCTGATTAAACCTTATCAAGAGACCCTGTAGATTCCGGAAAATGAGAACTCCTAGAACCGGATTGCCTTTTAATTCTCAGTAAGATGCCCTGATTTTTCCTGTCGATTTGGATTCCAAATTCAGTATGTCAAAAGACAGATGCCCAGATGTTTCCTAGGTTCGTGGATTCCATGATTCCTGGTTACCATTAAAAGTACATAGTAAATATTTGGCAATTGCAAAACCCTTGTCCACTG
>NW_007130464.1:0-716 GCF_000164805.1 Carlito syrichta | reverse complement strand
GTAATGTCCTGTATATGAGGACTCCCCGTTCCCCAGAAAACCTGTTTGGAAACTCTGATTCTTGTTTTGCCATTAGCAAGATGTCATGTAGATATTGTGACGGAGGTACCATGTAAAAGAGGTTTCTTAGTTCTCCTTAGCTAGAGATCATGTAGATTCTTCATATGATGACTGCTATTTCCTATGACCAAGCTTCTATACCCTGATTCTTGTTTAGCCCACAGCAGATGACCTGTTGATTTTAAGGACTGAGGAATGTTATAACCCAGATTCCATTCCTTCCGTGGCAAGGGGCTGTGTATTTTCCTGTGTATTAGGATTCTCATTAGATACATCCTGCTTCGAAACTGTGATTCTTTTTAGAACATTCCAAGATGCTCTATAGATTTTTCGGATTGAGGACCCATATAACCCAGATTCCTTATTCTTTCTTCGCAAACGATTATGTAGTTGTCTGTAAATAAGGACTCCATTTTCCAGATTCATGCTCGACAACTCCACGATTCGTGTTTAGCCCATAGCAAGATGACTTAAGCTTTTTTGGGATTGCGGACCCGAGGAACGCAGACCCTTATTCTTACTTTTCAATAGGCAATGAAGTTTCCTTTATGTGAGGACGCCCATTATCCAGATTCCTACTTCAAAAACCTGATTAGTGGTTACGTCTTAGGAAGACGGCCCCTTAGTTTTTGGATTGAGGACTCATATAAGGACGA
>NW_007130463.1:0-772 GCF_000164805.1 Carlito syrichta | reverse complement strand
CGGTTTACCTGAAGACCAGAGTTACATCCTCATATGGCAAGAAGATTCTTTTTGTCCTGGAATCTGGCCTTACTTGTTCTGAGGAGGCTAACGGACTTGGAGTGCCCAATACCATTTACAAATTTTAAGAGGACCAGAATGTTGCTGGAGTCCTGAAATTACCGATTCATAATATCCAAATGCTAAATTGCTCTGAATTATTTGCGGAGCTCGAAGATCTCTTTCTTGTTTGTCCCATAGCAGAGAACCTGGGAATTTTTTTGGATTGAGGGCGCGTACAACAATGATTCTTTATTCATAGTTAGTTGGAGTTCATGTATTGTCTTGTATGTGAGGACTCTCTTTCCCTTGATTCCTGTTTTGAAACCCTGATTATTCTTTAGTCCTTAGTAAGAAGTCATGTAGATTTTTTGATACAGTAACCATGGAAAGCAGATTTCTTCTCTTTTATTGGCAAGAGTTCATGTAGTTTCCAGTATATGAGGATTGCTATTACCCACCTTCATGCCTCGAATCCCTGATTCTTCTTTAGCCGTCACCATGATACCATGTAGATTTTCAGGACGGAGGGCTAGTATAACTCAGATTACTGTTTTTTTAGCAACAGCCGTGCAGTTACCTGAATATGAGTACTGCTGTTCACAGATACATGTGTCGAAAACTTGATTCTTGTTTAGATCTCAGGAAGACGGCGTACACATTTTTAGAGATTAAAAAAATATGCCACCCACATTCCTTATTCTTTCTTAGGAAAAGTCAGTGCATTTGCTTG
>NW_007130462.1:0-798 GCF_000164805.1 Carlito syrichta | reverse complement strand
TTTGCCATTTGCAAGATGTCATGTAGATATGTGAACGAGGTACCATGTAAAAGAGGTTTCTTAGTTCTCCTTAGCTAGAGATCATGTAGATTTTGTACATGAGGACTGCTATTACCTATGTTCCAGCTTTGAAACCCTGATTCTTGTTTAGCCCACAGTAGATGGCATGCTGATTTTAAGGACTGAGGACTGCTATAAGCCCGATTCTTTTTCACCCTTGGCAAGTTGCTGTGTATTTTCCTGTATATTAGTACGCTCATTTGATACATCCTGCTTCGAAACTCTGATTCTTTTTAGAACTTCCCAATATTCTCTTAGATTTTTGGGATTGAGGACTCGTGTAACCCAGATTTCTCATTCTATCTTAGCAAAAGATCATGTAGTTGCCTGAAAATAAACACTCCACTTTTTAGATTCATGCTCGAAAACACTATGATTCGTGTTTAGCCCATAGTAAGATGACTTAAGATTTTTTGGGATTGAGGACCCGAGTAATGCAGATTCCTTATTCTTACATAGCAATAGGCAGTGAAGTTTCCTTTATGTGAGGACTCCCATTACCCAGAGTCCTACTTCAAAAACCCGATTCATGGTTACGTCTTAGGAAGACAGCCTGTAGTTTTTGGGATTGCGTACTCATATAAGGAAGATTCCTTATACTACCTTAGCAATATGATGTGTAGTTTCCTGTATATGACGACCTCCATTATCCAGCTTCCTGCTTAACTCTGCAGGATGCTGAGACAGTTCCAGGTGACTGAGAATTCCAGTTTTTTGGATATCAAGAGAAAGACGTCC
>NW_007130461.1:0-827 GCF_000164805.1 Carlito syrichta | reverse complement strand
CAACTTCCCAATATTCTATTAGATTTTTGGGATTGAGGACTCGTGTAACCCAGATTTCTCATTCTTTCTTAGCAAAAGATCATGTAGTTGCCTGAAAATAAACACTCCACTTTTTAGATTCATGCTCGAAAACACCATGATTCGTGTTTAGCCCATAGCAAGATGACTTTAGATTTTTTGGGATTGAGGACCCGAGTAACGCAGATTCCTTATTCTTACTTAGCAATAGGCAGTGAAGTCTCCTTTATGTGAGGACTCCCATTACCCAGATTCCTACTTCAAAAACCTGATTCATGGTTACGTCTTAGGAAGATGGCCTGTAGTTTTTGGGATTGCGTACTCATATAAGGAAGATTCCTTATACTACCTTAGCAATATGATGTGTAGTTTCCTGTATATGACGACCTCCATTATCCAGCTTCCTGCTTAACTCTGCAGGATGCTGAGACAGTTCCTGGTGACCGAGAATTCCAGTTTTTTGGATATCAAGAGAAAGACGTCCATAATATTCTTTGGGAACTGGAATCCAAGATTCCTGGTTCCCCTTCACAATACCTCCCCAAAATGTGGAATGTTCTAAACCCAAAACCTCAATTCCTACCTGCCCACCCACAAGAATATTCTGTACTTTCAGCTCACTTGAGTCGAGGAATTTTGTGCCAATATACCGTTTGATTCTGGGGAATATGATTATGGTCATAGATGGTCCCAGGAAAGAAAAGGATTTCTAGGGCCAAATCCTTGGGTTACAACTAACAAGAGGCAAGAAAGATCCTGAGGATCTGAATGACAGATTTAGCGTGTCCACGGAGAAAGTATCTCTGAAA
>NW_007130460.1:0-770 GCF_000164805.1 Carlito syrichta | reverse complement strand
ACAATGAATCTTTATTCGTACTTAGATGGAGGTCATGTAGTGTCCTGTATGTTAGGAATCTCTTTCTTGAATCCTGTTTCGAAATCCTGATCCTTGTTTAGCCCTTAGCAAGTAGTCATGTAGATTTTTTGATAGAGGAACCGTAGAAAACAGATTTCTTCCATTTATTCGCAAGATTCCATGTAGTTTCCTGAATATGAGGATTGCTATTAACCACATTCATGCCTCTAATCGCTGATTCTTCTTTATCCGTCAGCAAGATGCCCTGTAGATTTTCAGGACTAAGGACTCATATAACCCAGATTCCTTATTTTTAGCAACAGCCATGCAGTTGCCTATATATGAGTACTTCTGTTCACAGATACATGCGTCAAAAGCTTGATTCTTGTTTAGGTCTTAGGAAGACGCCGCATATTTTTTTGGAGATTGAGAAAACATGTCACCCACATTCCTTATTCTTTCTTAGGAAAAGTCAGTACATTTGTCTGTATATGAGCTTTTCATTTCCCTAGATTATGCTTCAAAAACCCAAAGTCGTGTTAACCCTTAGCAAGGAACCCTGAAGTTTTATTGGGATGGAAGACACATATAAACCAGATTCCTTATTTTTTTTAGCAATAGACAGTGCAGTTATCTGTATATGAGGACTCCTATTATCCAGATTCGTACTCCCAAAATCTGAATGGTGGTTATCTCTTAGCAAGACAGTCTGCAGGTTTTTGGGATGGAGGCCACGAGTACCCAAGATTCCTTATTCTTCCGTAGCAACA
>NW_007130459.1:0-878 GCF_000164805.1 Carlito syrichta | reverse complement strand
GTAGATATAGGCGATTGAGAACTCAAGAACAGGATTCCCTTTCCGTTCTCTGCAAGATGACTGAATTTCCCTGTCCATGTGGATTCCGAACTCTGTGTACAAAAATGCAGATTCCAAGATGTTTCCTAGGGACGTGGAATCCATGGATCCTGGTTACATTTTAATAATTTGTACTAAATATTTTGCAACTGCAAAACCCATGGCCCCTCTCCAAATAAAGTACAAATGTAAATTTAAGGATTACCAAGTTCATGTTAAGACGAAAGTTACATCCAAATATGGCAATATGATACATTTTTCCGGGAATCTGGCCTTAATTGTCCCGAGGAACTTAAGAGATTTGTACTACCAGATACCCGATTATAAACTGTCAAGAGGAATAGAATGTTGCTGGAGTCCTGAAATGACTGATTCATAATAACCACAAGCCAAATATCTCTGAAACATGAGACGAGCTCGAACCCTTGATTCTTGTTTTTACCACAGCAATACACCCTGAGAATTTACGGATTGTGGTCTAGTGTATCACAGATTCCTTTTTCTTCTTTACCGAGGGGCCATATAATGTCCTGTATATGAGAACTCCCATTTCCCAGAATCCTGTTTGGAAACACAGATTCTTGTTTTGCCATTAGCAAGATATCATATAGATATGTGATGGAGAAACTGTGTAACAGTGATTTCTTAGTACTCCTTAGCTAGAGAACTGTAGATTCTGCACATGAGGACTGCTATTGCCTATGTTCCAGCTTCTAAACCCTGATTCTTGTTTAGCCCACAGTAGATGGCCTGTTGATTTTAAGAACTGAGGACTGCTATAACCCCGATTCTTTTTCTTCCTTGGCAAGGGGCTGTGTATTTTCCTGTATATAGGAATC
>NW_007130458.1:0-811 GCF_000164805.1 Carlito syrichta | reverse complement strand
GGATTGAGGACGTGTACAACAATGATTCTATATTCGTACTTATTTTGTGGCCATGTAGTGTCCTGTATGTGAGGTCTCTTTTTCCATTGATTCCTGTTAAGAAACCTTGATTCTTGTTTTACCCATAGTAAGAAGTCATGTAGATTTTTTGATAGAGGAACCGTGAAAAACAGACTTCTTCTCTTTTATTAGCAAGAGGCCATATAGTTTCCTGTATATGAGGATTGCTATTACCCACATTCATGCCTCGAATCCCTGATTCTTCTTTAGCCGTCAGCAAGATGCCCTGTAGATTTTCAGGACTGAGGACTCGTATAACCCAGATTCTTTATTTTAACAACAGTCGTGCAGTTACCTGTATATGAGTACTCCTGTTCACAGATACATGCGTTGAAAGCTTGATTCTTGTTTAGATCTTAGGAAGACGCCGTATATTTTTGGAGATTGAGAACACATGTTACACACATTCCATATTCTTTCTTAGGAAAGTCAATGCATTTGCCTGTATATGAGGATTTCATTTCCCGAGTTTTTGATCAAAAACCCAAATTCGTGTTTAGCCCTTAGCAACAATCCCTGAATTTTTATTGGGATGGAGAACACATGTAAACCAGATTCCTTATTCTCCTTTAGTCATAGACAGTGCAAATTCCTGTATATGAGGACTCCCATTACCCAGATTCCTACTCCCAAAACCTGAATGATAGTTATCTCTTAGCATGACGGTCTGTATGTTTTGGGGATGGAGGCCTCGTGTAACCAAGATTCCTTATTCTTCCGTAGCAACAGGTCGTGTAGTGATCTGTATATG
>NW_007130457.1:0-2479 GCF_000164805.1 Carlito syrichta | reverse complement strand
TAGCAAGACGGTCTGTATGTTTTTGGGATGGAGGCCTCATGTAACCAAGATTCCTTATTCTTCCGTAGCAACAGGTCGTGTAGTTATCTGTATATGAGGATTCCCATTATTGAAATTCCGGCTTCATTCTCAACAAGACGCCTAGATATCTCCTGGTAACCTAGAATTCCAGTTGCGTGGATATCAAGAGAAAGACTCCCATAAAGTTCTTGAGGAATTGGAACCCAAGATACTTAGTCCCTATTCAAAAAACACACGAAAAATATGGAGACATAGAAGCCCAGATTGCTGATTAAACCTTATCAAGAGACTTTGTAGTTTTAGGTTATAGAGAACTCCATGAAGCGGATACCCTTTCCATTCTCAGCAAGATGCCCTGAATTTCCCTGTCTATGTGGATTCCAAATCTCTGTCTACAGAAATGAAGATGGCCAGATTTTTCCTACGACATGGAATCCATGGATACTGGTTACATTTTAATAATTCGTACTAAATATTTGACAACTGCAAAGCCCTCGCCCCCTCTACAAATAAAGTACATACGGAAATTTTAGGATTGCCAAGTTCATCTTAAGACCAAAGTTACATCCAAATACGGCAATATGATACATTTTTCCGGGAATCTGACCTTAATTGTCCCGAGGAACTTACAAGATTTGTACTACCAGATACTCGATTACAACTCTCAACAGGACCAGATGTGCCTGGAGTCCTGAAATGACTGATTCATAATTCCCACCAGCCAAATATGTCTGAATCATGAAACGAGCTCGAATCCTTGATTCTTGTTTATACCGCATCAAGAAACCCATTGAATTTTTCAGATTGTGGAATAGTGTATCACAGATTCCTTATTCTTCTTTACCGAGGGGCCGTGTAATATCCTGTATATGAGGACTCCCTTCCCCCAGTATCCTGTTTGGAAACTCTGATCCTTTTTTTTGCCATTACCAAGATGTCATGTAGTTATTGTGACGGAGGACCCATGTAAAAGAGGTTTCTTAGTTCCCCTTAGCTAGAGATCATGTAGATTCTGCATATGATGACTGCTATTACCTATGTTCCAGTTTCTAAACTCTAATTCTTGTTCAGATAGCCTGTTCACTTTAAGGACTGAGGACTGCTATAACCCCGATTCTTTTTCTTCCTTGACAAGGGGCTGTGTATTTTCCTGTATATTAGGACTCTCATTCGATACATCCTGCTTCGAAACTCTGATTCTGTTTGGAACTTTCCAAGATGCTCTGTAGATTTTTGGGATTGAGGACTCGTGTAACCTGGATTCCTTATTCTTTCTTAGCAAAAGGTCATGTAGTAGCCTGTAAATAAGTACTCCATTTTCCAGATTCATGCTCGAAAATACCATGATTCGTGTTTAGCCCATAGCAAGATGACCCTAAGCTTTTTGGGGATTGAGGACCCGAATAACGCAGATTCCTTATTCTTACTTAGCAATAGGCAGTGAAGTTTCCTTTATGTGAGGACTCCCATTACCTAGATTCCTACTTCAAAAACCTGATTTGTGGTTACGTCTTAGGAAAACGTCCTGTAGTTTTTGGGATTGAGGACTCATATAAGGATGATTCCTTGTACTTCCTTAGCAATATGACGTATAGTTTCCTGTGTATGACGACCTCCATTACCCAACTTCCTGCTTCACTCTGTAGGATGCCGAAACAGTTCCTGGTGACCGAGAATTCCAGTATCTTGGATATCAAGAGAAAGAAGTCAATAATGTTCTTTAGGAACTGAAATCCAAGATTCCTGGTTCCCCTTCACAAGACTTCTGCAAAATATGGAATATTCCAAAATCATAACCCCAATTCCTACCTGCCCACCCACAAGAATTTTCTGTACTTTGATGTTACCTGAATTGAGGAATTTTGTACCTATATACCTTTTGAATCTGGGGAATATGATAATGGTCGTAGATCGTCCCAGGAAGCAAAAGGATTTCTAGGGTCAAATCTTTGATTACAATTAAATGTGGACCAGAAAGATCCTGAGGATCTGTACTGACAGATTATGCATATACACGGAGCAATTAGCTCTGAAAATTTAGGGAGCCAGAAGCCCAGATTGCGATTAAACCTTATCAAGAGGCCCTGTAGATTCCGGAAAATGAGAACTCCTAGAACCAAATTTCCTTTTTATTCTCAGTAAGATTCCCTGATTTTTCTGTCGATTTGGATTCCAAATTCAGTATATCAAAAGACAGATGCCCAGAAGTCTCCTAGGTTCGTGGATTCCCTGATTCTTGGTTACATTAAAAGTATGTAGTAAACATTTGTCAAGGGAAAACCCTTGTCCCTTCTCAAAAAAAAAGAGACACGGAAGGGGAAGGATTACTATGTTCACCTTAAGACCAGAGTTACATCCAAATATGGCAAGAAGATTCTTTTTGTCCTGGAATCTGGCCTTAGTTGTTCTGAGGAATCTAATGGACTTGGAGTGCACAATACCATTTACAACTTTTAAG
>NW_007130456.1:0-830 GCF_000164805.1 Carlito syrichta | reverse complement strand
AAAGAAGTCAATAATGTTCTTTACGACCTGAAATCCAAGATCCTGGTTCCCCTTCACAAGACCTCCGCAAAATATGGAATATTCCAAAATCAAAACCCCAATTCCTACCTGCCCACCCACAAGAATTTTCTGTACTTTGATGTCACCTGAATCGATGAATTTTGTACCTATATACCTTTTGAATCTGGGGAATATGATAATGGTCGTAGATCGTCCCAGGAAACAAAAGGATTTCTAGGGCCAAATCCTTGATTACAATTAAATGTGAACCAGAAAGATCCTGAGGATCTGTACTGACAGATTATGTGTATACACGGAGGAATTAGCTCTGAAAATTTAGGGAGCCAGAAGCCCAGATTGCGATTAAACCTTATCAAGAGGCCCTGTAGATTCCGGAAAATGAGAACTCCTAGAACCGAATTTCCTTTTTATTCTCAGTAAGATTCCCTGATTTTTCTGTCGATTTGGATTCCAAATTCAGTATATCAAAAGACAGATGCCCAGAAGTCTCCTAGGTTCGTGGATTCCATGATTCTTGGTTACCATTAAAAGTATGTAGTAAACATTTGTCAAGGGAAAACCCTTGTCCCTTCTCAAAAAAAAGAGACACGGAAGGGGAAGGATTACTATGTTCACCTTAAGACCAGAGTTACATCCAAATATGGCAAGAAGATTCTTTTTGTCCTGGAATCTGGCCTTAGTTGTTCTGAGGAAGCTAACGGACTTGGAGTGCACAATATCATTTACAACTTTTAAGAAGACCAGAATGTTGCTGGACTCCTGAAATGAACGACTCATAAATTTCGTATGCTAAATTGCTCTGAAACATT
>NW_007130455.1:0-2877 GCF_000164805.1 Carlito syrichta | reverse complement strand
CAGGACTCGTGTAACCAAGATTCCTTATTCTTCCGTAGCAACAGGTCGTGTAGTGATCTGTATATGAGGATTCCCATTATTGAAATTCCGGCTTCATTCTCAGCAAGACGCCTAGATATCTCCTGGTAACCTAGAATTGCAGTTGCGTGGATATCAAGAGAAAGACTCCCATAAAGTTCTTGAGGAATTGGAACCCAAGATACTTAGTCCCTATTCAAAAAACACACGAAAAATATGGGGACATAGAAGCCCAGATTGCTGATTAAACCTTATCAAGAGACTTTGTAGTTTTAGGTTATAGAGAACTCCATGAAGCGGATACCCTTTCTGTTCTCAGCAAGATGCCCTGAATTTCCCTGTCTATGTGGATTTCAAAACTCTGTCTACAGAAATGCAGATGGCCAGATTTTTCCTACGACGTGGAATCCATGGATACTGGTTACATTTTAATAATTCGTACTAAATATTTGACAACTGCAAAGCCCTCGCCCCCTCTTCAAATAAAGTACATAGGGAAATTTTAGGATTGCCAAGTTCATCTTAAGACCAAAGTAACATCCAAATATGGCAATATGATACTTTTTTTCCGGGAATCTGGCCTTAATTGTCCCGAGGAACTTACAAGATTTGTACTACCAGATACTCGATTACAACTCTCAACAGGACCAGATGTGCCTGGAGTCCTGAAATGACTGATTCATAATTCCCACCAGCCAAATATGTCTGAATCATGAAACGAGCTCGAATCCTTGATTCTTGTTTATACCGCATCAAGAAACCCGTTGAATTTTTCAGATTGTGGAATAGTGTATCACAGATTCCTTATTCTTCTTTACCGAGGGGCCGTGTAATATCCTGTATATGAGGACTCCCTTCCCCCAGTATCCTGTTTGGAAACTCTGATCCTTTTTTTTGCCATTACCAAGATGTCATGTAGTTATTGTGACGGAGGACCCATGTAAAAGAGGTTTCTTAGTTCCCCTTAGCTAGAGATCATGTAGATTCTGCATATGATGACTGCTATTACCTATGTTCCAGTTTCTAAACTCTAATTCTTGTTCAGATAGCCTGTTCACTTTAAGGACTGAGGACTGCTATAACCCCGATTCTTTTTCTTCCTTGACAAGGGGCTGTGTATTTTCCTGTATATTAGGACTCTCATTCGATACATCCTGCTTCGAAACTCTGATTCTGTTTGGAACTTTCCAAGATGCTCTGTAGATTTTTGGGATTGAGGACTCGTGTAACCTGGATTCCTTATTCTTTCTTAGCAAAAGGTCATGTAGTAGCCTGTAAATAAGTACTCCATTTTCCAGATTCATGCTCGAAAATACCATGATTCGTGTTTAGCCCATAGCAAGATGACCCTAAGCTTTTTGGGGATTGAGGACCCGAATAACGCAGATTCCTTATTCTTACTTAGCAATAGGCAGTGAAGTTTCCTTTATGTGAGGACTCCCATTACCTAGATTCCTACTTCAAAAACCTGATTTGTGGTTACGTCTTAGGAAAACGTCCTGTAGTTTTTGGGATTGAGGACTCATATAAGGATGATTCCTTGTACTTCCTTAGCAATATGACGTATAGTTTCCTGTGTATGACGACCTCCATTACCCAACTTCCTGCTTCACTCTGTAGGATGCCGAAACAGTTCCTGGTGACCGAGAATTCCAGTATCTTGGATATCAAGAGAAAGAAGTCAATAATGTTCTTTAGGAACTGAAGTCCAAGATTCCAGGTTCCCCTTCACAAGACTTCTGCAAAATATGGAATATTCCAAAATCATAACCCCAATTCCTACCTGCCCACCCACAAGAACTTTCTGTACTTTGATGTCACCTGAATCGAGGAATTTTGTACCTATATACCTTTTGAATCTGGGGAATATGATAATGGTCGTAGATCATCCCAGGAAGCAAAAGGATTTCTAGGGCCAAATCTTTGATTACAATTAAATGTGGACCAGAAAGATCCTGAGGATCTGTACTGACAGATTATGCATATACACGGAGCAATTAACTCTGAAAATTTAGGGAGCCAGAAGCCCAGATTGCGATTAAACCTTATCAAGAGGCCCTGTAGATTCTGGAAAATGAGAACTTCTAGAACCAAATTTCCTTTTTATTCTCAGTAAGATTCCTGATTTTTCTGTCGGTTTGGATTCCAAATTCAGTATATCAAAAGACAGATGCCCAGAAGTCTCCTAGGTTCGTGGATTCCATGATTCTTGGTTACATTAAAAGTATGTAGTAAACATTTGTCAAGGGAAAACCCTTGTCCCTTCTCAAAAAAAAAGAGACACGGAAGGGGAAGGATTACTATGTTCACCTTAAGACCAGAGTTACATCCAAATATGGCAAGAAGATTCTTTTTTGTCCTGGAATCTGGCCTTAGTTGTTCTGAGGAAGCTAATGGACTTGGAGTGCACAATACCATTTACAACTTTTAAGAAGACCAGAATGTTGCTGGACTCCTGAAATGACCGACTCATAAATTTCGTATGCTAAATTGCTCTGAAACATTTGGTGAGCTCAAAGATTTGTTTCTTGTTTGTCCCATAGCAGACAATCTGGGAATTCTTTGGATTGAGGGCACGTACCACAATGATTCCTTATTCGTACTTCGTTGGAGGCCATGTAGTGCCATGTATGTGAGGACTGTCTTTCCTTTGATTCCTTTTTCGAAACCCTGATTCTTGTTTAGCCCTTAGTAAGAAGTCATGTGAATTTTTTGAAAGAGGAACCGTGGAAAAGAGATTTCTTCTCTTTTATCAACAAAAGGCCAAGTAGTTTCCTTTATATGAGGATTGCTATTACCCACATTCATGCATCCAATCCCTGATTCTTCTTTAGTCATCAGCAAGATGCCCTGTATATT
>NW_007130454.1:0-770 GCF_000164805.1 Carlito syrichta | reverse complement strand
TGAGGATTCCCATTACTGAAATCCTGCTTCATTCTCAGCAAGACGCCAAGATATTTCCTGGTGACCTAAAATTCCAGTTTCTTGGATATCAAGAGAAAGACTTCCATAAATTTCTTGAGGAATTGGAACCCAAGATTCCTGGTCCCTTTTCAAAAGATACACTAAAATGGGGTGACATAGAAGCCCAGATTCCTGATTAAATCATATCAAGAGACTTTGTAGATTTAGGCGATAGAGAACACTAAGAACCGGATTCCCTTTCCATTCTCAGCAAGATGCCCTGAATTTCCTTGTCCATGTGGCTTCCAAAACTCTGTGTAAAAAAATGCAGATGCCCAGATGTTTCTTAGGGACGTGGAATCCATAGATCGTGGTTACATTTTAAAAATACATACTAAATATTTGGCAACTGCAATACCCTCGGCCCCTCTACAAATATAGTACAAACGGAAATTTAAGGATTACGAAGTTCATCTTGACACCAAAATTACATCCAAATATGGCAATATGATACTTTTTTCCGGGTGTCTGGCCTTAATTGTCCCTAGGAACTTAAGGGATTTCTACTACCAGACACCCGATTACAACTCTCAAGAGGACCAGAATGTTGGAGTACTGGCTCCAACCTAAGAGGGAGGGTTAGGACTCGCACCGAAGAGTCAAGACAGAGAGAAGAGACCACTCAGAGGCAGTTCTTCTGGGATCAGTCTGATCAGGACTGAGTCCAAATTTTCCTCAGACTCCTTCCAAATTATATACCATTTTCTATA
>NW_007130453.1:0-770 GCF_000164805.1 Carlito syrichta | reverse complement strand
AGTTTCATCCAAGTTCACTGACTCCTAATATTTTTTAACGATTGATATTATCAACTTAACACTATAGTATAATCTATAAGTCTACCTAAATGACTTAATTTTTATTTATTCCATTAACCTATTACGATTCAACATAGTGCCCTGTAATTCTATAACAATTAATTCAAAACTAATTCCTTACCATGACTTATATGAGTTTAAGAAATCTAAACTTTAATTTTCATATGATCTAGTGATTGGAATTTAATACTATGCTATAACTTATTAAGCTAATATGTTATCATTAAATCTTATAATTATCATTGACGTATGATTTTTAATATCATAACACTATAATTCTCATTCTATTTTAATAAAACTATGTCTTTAACCCAAAACTTAAATATTTTTTCCTAGTATATTAATACATGGCTACGTGTAAAATTTCCTATTGTCATATTAGAAGCAAAAACAACACCATTGGGAAAATTTCGTTATACTAATCAAAGGTTCTTAAAATTGGCCTACAGGAACAGGAACTAAAGTCATAATCTGAGAAAAGGAAACTTAAAAGGTTAAACAAAACTTAAAAGTTTTCTATGAATACTTAATACTGTTTAAATCTTTCTGATGGAAATTGAATAATCTTAAATGTACATTTTATCCAAACAAGTCTATTCTAAAAATCAAATAGCAGCTGTCACACTGTTGGATAATGGACTGCACGGTTACCATGACAATGGTCACAGGCTGAAGAAAACAGAGTTTTGGCATATAATGGAACTGGGAAA
>NW_007130452.1:0-795 GCF_000164805.1 Carlito syrichta | reverse complement strand
GTAAAATCTATTTCTACCTAAATGACTTAATTTTTATTTATTCCATTAACCTATTATGATTCAACATAGTGCCCTGTAATTCTATAACAATTAATTCAAAACTAATTCCTTACCATGACTTATATGAGTTTCAGAAATCTAAACTTTAATTTTTATATGATCTAGTGATTGGAATTTAATACTATGCTATAACTTATTAAGCTAATACGTTATCATTAAATCTTATAATTATCATTGACGTATGATTTTTAAAATCATAACACTATAATTCTCATTCTATTTTAATAAAACTATGACTTTAACCCAAAGCTTAAATATTTTTTCCTAGTATATTAATACATGGCTACGTGTAATATTTCCTATTGTCATATTAGAAGCAAAAACAACACCGTTGGGAAAATTTCGTTATACTAATCAAAGGATCTTAAAATTGGGCTACAGGAACAGGAACTAAAGTCATAATCTGAGAAAAGGAAACTTAAAAGGTTAAACAAAACTTAAAAGTTTTCTATGAATACTTATTACTGTTTAAATCTTTCTGATGGAAATTGAATAATCTTAAATGTATGTTTTATCCAAACAAGTCTATTCTAAAAATCAAATAGCAGCTGTCACACTGTTGGATAATGGACTGCACGGTTACCATGACAATGGTCACAGGCTGAAGCAAACAGAGTTTTGGCATGTAATGAAACTGGGAAAACGACCTGCCTGGCTAGAGGCAGGGCAATAAAACTATTATGGCAATTTAGTTTCTAATCTTAATCCTAGGAGAAACTGCCTTTAGGTACAGAA
>NW_007130451.1:0-980 GCF_000164805.1 Carlito syrichta | reverse complement strand
GATCTAGTGATTGGAATTTAATACTATGCTATAACTTATTAAGCTAATATGTTATCATTAAATCTTATAATTATCATTGACGTATGATTTTTAATATCATAACAGTATAATTCTCATTCTATTTTAATAAAACTATGTCTTTAACCCAAAACTTAAATATTTTTTCCTAGTATATTAATACATGGCTACGTGTAAAATTTCCTATTGTCATATTAGAAGCAAAAACAACACCATTGGGAAAATTTCGTTATACTAATCAAAGGTTCTTAAAATTGGGCTACAGGAACAGGAACTAAAGTCATAATCTGAGAAAAGGAAACTTAAAAGGTTAAACAAAACTTAAAAAGTTTTCTATGAATACTTAATACTGTTTAAATCTTTCTGATGGAAATTGAATAATCTTAAATGTATATTTTATCCAAACAAGTCTATTCTAAAAATCAAATAGCAGCTGTCACACTGTTGGATAATGGACTGCACGGTTACCATGACAATGGTCACAGGCTGAAGAAAACAGAGTTTTGGCATATAATGAAACTGGGAAAACGTCCTGCCTGGCTAGAGGCAGGGCAATAAAACTATTATGGCAATTTAGTTTCTAATCTTAATCCTAGGAGAAACTGCCTTTAGGAACAAGAAATGACTAACCAGTCTACCAGGAAATATAAGATTAAAAATATCTTGAAAGAAGTACAACTTAGAAGGGACAAGATCATATAAAATAATTCTGCTGTGCAACTTTCCATCAGGAGTATAGAGATTTACTTATAAGTTATACTGCCATGTATGCACACCGGACACTAATCACATACCGATATCATAGGTATAACTGATATCCTATGTCAGAGGTGATCTTCCAGATGGGCCTTTACAGGGCTCAACCTTGTAGCTATAGATGTTGGCTCCCAACATTTCCCCCTGTTTTATTAAAAACATATGTTAAACATCTTGACTTCTGTCTTAGGTTGTTCTCGCTTCAC
>NW_007130450.1:0-760 GCF_000164805.1 Carlito syrichta | reverse complement strand
GCTGAGAAAATGAAAGTGAGGAGAGATGTGCCTGAGAAATAACAGTAATCTGACTATGCAACTGTTGAATGTTTAAAGAAGAATTAGAAGACTGCCAAACTCCCATAAGATGTTTCTGAACATCTGTCCAACTGACATTCTGACCATCATATGGCAAAGGTGTAACACAAATCCATTTAAATTGAGCGTGACAAGCTACAGACATCTGAACCTTAATGTGTTGTATTCGATTTCCTATACTATATACTATATACTAATGCTGATTCTAAAGCGTTCAACCTATCAATAATACCTTTATCTATCTGTTCTTGACTCAATAAAGCTAAACTAACATTTTGAGATAAATCATTCACATGATCAGCTGTATGCATTTCCTGTACTAAAGCAGTTGCAGAAGCGGTCACAGATCCTATAATAGAAAATAGTGCAGAAATTCCCAAGATTAAAGCTGCAACAAACCTACAAGGCCTATTTAACATTGCTGTGGCTTGTTCTAAAATATAAGTACCTGGAGAAAAATACCACGGTTCCGGTAGCTGACAGGCACAAAAACGTAAGATGGATGCTTTACAGAAATACTTGATATGGGTTACCATAATACAATTAGACAAAGTACATTTTCACAATTAATTTCAAAATGACCAAATGATATATTACTGAGTAATAGAATGAGCATTAGCAGTTAACAAAACATATGGGGATCAGCACAAGCCTGTAAAAAGGTTGTAAAACCGGAAGAGGACATAAAGTGTTACAGGAC
>NW_007130449.1:0-797 GCF_000164805.1 Carlito syrichta | reverse complement strand
GTAACCTCCTGAGCCAAAAAAAACAACATCGTTTTAGTCAAATTCAGAGTTACCTCTAGGCAGGTTAGTTAATTTTACCTGTTTTATGATAAGGCAGGAGCAGCAACTGGGCTATTTTCTGACCTTTGTTAAACTGCACAGTTTTGTTAGGGGGAGCAACAAGCACCTGAATTTCCCCTGTGTAATCCGAATCCACCACTCCAGGAATAATGGAAATTCCTTGTAAAGACAAGGAACTTTTGCCTAATATTACACCCACTATTCCTTCTGGGAGAGGGCCCTTCTCCCACAGGAATTGGTGTTACCAGAATGTTCGGAGTTAATATTGTTGTGGTGGAGGAACACAAGTTCAATCCGTTACTCTCAGGGGTGGCTCGTTATTGATGTAAAGGATTACCATTTTTATGAAATTTAGATAGGCATTGTCTAGCTTAATGAAAGCCTTTTTGGCAGTTGGAACTCAAAGTTTTTAGTCGAGGAGACCCAGTAAATGGTGACAGTGTGCCATGTAAATTAGCTATACCTTGCTTAATCAATCTCTGCTAATGTGTCTGACTTGACCACAGTTAAAGCAAGACTGCAATGAGATATTCCTTTGTTTATTACTTATATACTTTTACTTTATAAATTATTTATATATTGTTTATGTATTACTTATATTATTTATTACTTATATATTTTTTATATTGCTTATATTGCTGTATATACTGCTTATATTATTTATTTTACTTATATTACTTATATTATTTACATATTACTTATGTATGACATATTATTTATATTGCTTATGTATTCTT
>NW_007130448.1:0-1064 GCF_000164805.1 Carlito syrichta | reverse complement strand
CACAGGAATTGGTGTTACCAGAATGTCGGAGTTAATATTGTTGTGGTGGAGGAACACAAGTTCAATCCGTTACTCTCAGGGGTGGCTCGTTATTGATGTAAAGGATTACCATTTTTATGAAATTTAGATAGGCATTGTCTAGCTTAATGAAAGCCTTTTTGGCAGTTGGAACTCAAAGTTTTTAGTCGAGGAGACCCAGTAAATGGTGACAGTGTGCCATGTAAATTAGCTATACCTTGCTTAATCAATCTCTGCTAATGTGTCTGACTTGACCACAGTTAAAGCAAGACTGCAATGAGATATTCCTTTGTTTATTACTTATATACTTTTACTTTATAAATTATTTATATATTGTTTATGTATTACTTATATTATTTATTACTTATATATTTTTTATATTGCTTATATTGCTGTATATACTGCTTATATTATTTATTTTACTTATATTACTTATATTATTTACATATTACTTATGTATGACATATTATTTATATTGCTTATGTATTCTTTATATACATAGCTTTTATTGCTTATATATATATTGCTTATATATATTGCTTATATCACTTATACTTTACTTATATACATTTGTTTATTATTACTTGAGCTTACTACATTTCTATAAGGAAAAGAAAATTGTGACTAAGTTCAGGCTTTATTTCAGAATTCTTAACTTTTAAGAAAACTTTAGAGAGAGGTGCAGCAAAGGTGGCAAGAAGGAAGGATTTTTAATCATCATAATAATCATTAGCATTGTCTGATATCAATTATATTGCCGGTCTTTTTTATCAGTCTTATTAACAAGTGTTATTAACATTTTTAACAGTCAATTGTTTTAGTAAAATTTTTGCTGCCTCTTGGCTAGTAATTACACTTTTGATAGTGGTAGTTATTTTAGAAATGAAATCCTCATAATTTTTATCTGCCTTTTGCTTTATCTTAGACAAAGAAAGAGTTTAAGTGGAATTAGCAGGCAACTTTCTGTACAAAATCTAGAAAAGAACTTACTATATCTTTGCTTACATTCTGGTACTCTTGAAAGTTGTACACGGGTATCCGGCACT
>NW_007130447.1:0-813 GCF_000164805.1 Carlito syrichta | reverse complement strand
CCAGGAATCATGTTTCCATGTCCCTAAGAAACGTCTGAGCATCTGCATTTTTGTACACAGAGTTTTGGAATCCACATAGACAGGGAAAATCAGGGCATCTTACTGAGAACGGAAAGGGGATCCAGTTCTTGGAGTTCTCAATCGCCTAAATCTACAAGTTCTCTTGATAAGGTTTAATCAGCAATCTGGGCTTCTATGTCACCACATTTTTAGTGTGTCTTTTGAAAAGGAAACCAGGAATCTTGGGTTTCAATGCCACAAGGAATTTATGGGAGTCTTTCTCTTGATATCCAAGCAACTGGAATTCTAGGTCACCAGGAATTATCTCGGCATCTTGTTGAGAATGAAGCAGAAATTTCAGTAATGGGTGTCCTCATATACAGAACACTACACGACCTCTTGCTACGGAAGAATAAGTAATCTTGGTTACACGAGTCCTCCATTCCAAAAACCTACAGTGTGTCTTGCTAAAAGATAACCACCCATCAGGCTTTGGAAGTAGGAATCTGGATAATGGGAGTCCTCATATACAAGAAACTCCACTGTCTATTGCTAAGGAAGGATAAGGAATCTGGTTTACACGTGTCCTCAATCCCCAAAAAATTCAGGTTGTCTTGCTAAGAGCTAAACACGAATTTGGGTTTTTGAGGAATAATCTAGGGAAATGAAATCCTCATATACAGGCAACTGCACGGACTTTTCCTAAGAAACAACAAGAAATCTTGGTGACACGTGTTCTCAATCCCCAAAAAACTACACGGTGTCTTCGTAAGTCTAAAGAAGCATCGGGATTTCAACGCATGTATCTGGGAA
>NW_007130446.1:0-846 GCF_000164805.1 Carlito syrichta | reverse complement strand
CCAATGGGTATTTTTCTCTTGGACCTCAGCTTATAGACAACTCAATGGCAATCTCAATGTGGTCCAAATCATATATTCATTTCTGGTTTATGCCAACTCTCCAGTTACTTAACATGGAATTATCAAAGACCAAGGTTATAAAATTTGCAGATGGGTAACTCCAAGATATGTTGGAAAATTAAATCAATTGTGTGTATGTTACAAAGGGCTACATCCAACTTCTTATTTACATACCCAGTGCATATCATAATGGCCCAAGCATAGTAGTGGTTCATTATCATTCATTACTGAAATGTTGCCATTTATCATATGGCTGAACATTAATAGGGCATAAGGAAAGGCCAAGTATAACTGAGATTCTAAGAAAATTTTAAGAACTTCTTTGGGTCATTATAACATTACCATATTTTGGATCAGAGCTGTTAACAAGCACCAAAAGAGACCGGATCAAATGATCTGTTCTCTTATTTGCCTTTGTATAAATATGCCTGAACAACTGTGATTTATCTGTATCAATTCAAATCTTAATTGTGATTTATATGTATAAATCAATTCCATTTTCAGAATTCCAAATTAATGCACCCCCTTTAAAAGTCAGATTTCTAAGTAGCTTGTGGTAGGAATTGGTTACTGTGTTAACTAGAACTGGTGGTGCATTAAGCCTCACAAATCTTAAACAAAGGATCCCCAAGTTGGTAAAGGTGAAACAAAGCACCACTGATGGAGTCATTTCTATATCACTGTTAAAGTCAGGACATTAAGAGACTGGGAAGGAATGATGAAGAAGTGAATGGAACTGTTGGTGGGCCCTTTGAGCATTGTTTGTTTCATCATAAGGCAAATGTT
>NW_007130445.1:0-3677 GCF_000164805.1 Carlito syrichta | reverse complement strand
AACTCTCCTTGTGGTTTGTAGAATCAACTCACTTTATTTCATTAAAAACTACTGTTGGACCAGGCTTGGTGGCTCAGCCTGTAATCCCATGCCTTTGGGAGGCTGAGGTGAGTGGATTTCCTGAGCCCGCGAGTTCAAGACCCGCCTGGGCAGCAAGACCTCATCTCTACAATAAATCAAAAAAATTAACCGGGCATGGTAGTGCACGCCTGTGGTTCCAGGTATTTGGAAGATTGAGGTGGTAGGATTGCTGGAGCCCAGCAGGTCGATGCTGTGGTAGCCAGGAGCAGCCACTGCACTCCAGTCTGGGCGACAGTGTGAGACTCCAACTCAAAAAAAAATAAAATAAAAAACTACTGTTGGAGTCAGGCTCAGTGTCACATGCCTATAATCCCAGTTGTTTGGGAGGCCAAGGCAGGAAGATTGCTTGAACCCAGTTACTCAAGGTCAACCTGGACAAAATAGCGAGTCTTCATTTCTACTAAAAAGTAAAAGAAAAGAAAATAACTACTTTGGGAATTTGATTGCTTAAATGTATGTGATTGAGCTCAGAAAAAATTCCCCCCAAAATAGGACTTAACAGTAACCTCAGAAATAAGTATTTTCTCTGACCTTTTTGTCATCTGCTCTCTCAGACCCATCCTCTCCCAAGCCTAGTTATATAAAGTAGAACCCCTTTTTACTAAGGTTGTCATACAAATCGGAGCCCTTTTTTTCCCCAAAGACAGTTATAAAAACCTAAAAATATTTGTAAAAACTGGCCATAAAGAAATTATTTGACCTATTTTGATTCACTGTAAGTCATAAGACCCCCATTCCAGAGAGGACCCTGCTCCATACCTAGAAGGAAGGAATTCATGCTCAGAGAGGCCAAGAAGAACCTGGATAGAAAAACCTTGTTGATTTCCATACTCAGTCTATTAACTTTAAATTATATCCTTTGTGTGCAATCATATGTATCCATCAACCAGACTGGAGTGCAGTGGCATGATCCTGGTTTACTGCTAACTCCACTTCCTGAGCCCAAGTGATCCTCTCAGTTCATGTTCCCCAGTAGCTAGGATGCAGTACACCCAACTTGTCTCTAAGTCCTGGGCTCAAGTAATGCTCTCACCAGGGCCTCTCAAACTGCTGGTATTATAGGCAAGGGACACCATTGCTGGCCTTTGTCCAATTATATTTTTACATGGCTGTTCATGCTTTCAATTTATAATCTCAGGGCCTATATTTGGAAAAAGTCAAATTAAATATTGAGAATTTGTCCAATAATCTTCTAAAACCACTTCTTGATTCTGTTTAAAAACTATTTTAAATTTCACATTTTGGGGTACTGAGAGGAGTGAAGGCACCTGAATATGTCGCCTAGACAGGAGGAGGGATCAGAATGAGGCAGAGCCCACTATACAGCTCGGTGAGTGGGCAGCAGTTTTCACATGCCCAGGGATCTGATGCCTTTACCCTCCATCCTATGCTCTGGGAGAAGATTGCCAGGGTGAGGGGTGTTGGGCGGAAGTGTTGGGGCAGGTCAGAGAAGGAAGAAAGAACAATTGCTGGGATTTCTCAGGGCTCCTGGAACAGGAAAAGTCTGCGCTAGTAGGTGTGTTTGGAGCAGGATGGGGAAGGCCATGGAGGAAGGAAAAGCCAAGGAGGTAGGGGCAGGGAAAAGAGAAAGTACAAATGTCATAAGGCTGCTGTCATGGGCTCCCATAGAATAGGAGTCTGGATGATGAAGTATAATCACTTCCTGCGCAAGGTGGAGTTCTTAGTTCTTCCCTGATGCTTCTGCTTTTCCTGGGCCTCTTTCTTGGAGTTGATAGCACTCAGGCAAGTTTAAAGATGGGCTATGCTTCTCCTGAGCAGTACTTGTACAAATCACCTGCCCCTTGCTCAGACAAGGGAAGACACCAAAGGTCTAGCATTATTCATGACTCCATGCGTCTCTAATGACAGATTCCCATCCCCTTCCACCCTCAAAATACAAACTTACAAGCTCCTTTTCCCAAAGCAAATAATTTGGTGGACATATTTTTGGAGGGGGAAAGACAAGGAATAAATGACTACAACATACTCTGAAGGCACAACTTCTCCTATTTTATCATTTGAGTAAAAACAGAAGTTTACAATAATAATAAGCATTTACAGAAATCATCCAAAGAAGCATATCTGCAAAAGAAACCTCACGGGGCAAAAGCACCAAAAGTTGGCAGCTGAGACTGCAGGGTGAACCTGTCCACTGGGCCAAGGATCTGCTGACTGAAAGTTTAGGGACTTGAGAGGTGGATGCTGGTAGTAGGAGAAGAGCCACACTAGGGAGGGTCTCCCCCTTGGGAGATACCAGGCTCTATTCATCTATCCAGGAGCCAACAGTAGACAGGGAAGGAAGACTGCAGGGGCAGCATGAAACTCTGAGACAGGAGCAGTGGCTATGTCTGCTTCTTCTGGTTCTTCCTGTGCTTTGGGTCCAGGACTAATCGACCCCCCACTAAGAGCACACATTTCCCTGGACCAGGATGGTTGTTTTTGGTATATGGAGAGTTGAAATGCACATGATGACTTTGATTGGAGGGTCAGGGTTCCAAGGAAGCAGCAAGTGTGGGCTGGTAGGTGTGTTTAGAGGAAGGTGGGGAAGAAGGGCTATTGATTGCTGGAGAAAATGAAAGAGAGGAAGAGAAAGGGAAAATTGAAGATGCCCCAGAATCCTGAACTGGGTTCAGGGGGATGCAGGGGGAGACAGCAGGTGTGGTTTCCGGGTCCAGTGGTGAACTAAGAGTTGATGTCCCTTTGTCTCTGGGATGTCATGACAGCTCCATATGGGTAGGTGAGTGGGGTCACCATCAACTCAGGTCATGGGGGCTTCCCGTTGTGCACTGGAGGTGCCAAATCCCTCCACACTCCCACTCCAGGAATCCTCCAAGTGATCCATCTTAATCAAGGTCTTGTCACTGCACAGATTTCTCCCTTTTTCCTACACCCCTTACCACTCATCCCAGGACCTGTGTGTCCAACAGCCAGACCAGAAACACGCAAGAAAGAATTTCATGTTGGCAAACAATTTTATTTTCCAGGAAAGCTCAAGCAACAATTTACCCAGACCACACTGTCTACACCCTGGGGAGTCAGACCTGTTCAAAGACAAAGGTGTCACAGGAGAGATTGCTGTGAGAAGAGAATCATGGAATGCAGGATCAAGTCCTAATTTCACTGCTCCTAGGGGCCACAAGCAAAAGGTGCAATCAGGCCATGGTGTTCCTGGCTGCCACTGATAGACTTTGATGCCAGGAAGTCTGGGGATGCAGGAAGGTGAGTGCCTGATCTCAGCAGGGGGATTCTGGGAAGGGTCTCTGACATCAGACTTGTGAGGCTCAAGTCCTCAGCCTGGGAACCTGGACAAAGGAGCCAGGGAGGCAGACAGGGAGCGCATCAGCTGGTCTTCTCAGAGGAGGCAGCAGAGCCCTCTCTTGCAGGTGCTTGTGGCTTCTCCTGGGTCACCAGCATCATGTCTTCAACGAGAAACTCAGCGGCCAGCGCCACACTGACATGCAAGATGCTCCCACTGTGGCAGGGATGGTAACGTCACTCCAAGGCATTGAGGTTCAGAGTGAAGAGTCTCTGCACTGAAATGGAATGATCCACCAGGGACGGAAAGCCTGGGTCTCCAGGCAGGAGATCTTGGGAAC
>NW_007130444.1:0-4503 GCF_000164805.1 Carlito syrichta | reverse complement strand
CAACAATTTACCCAGACCATACTGTGTCTACACCCAGGGGAGTCAGACCTGTTCAAAGACAAAGGTGTCACAGGAGAGATTGCTGTGAGAAGAGAATCATGGAATGCAGGATCAAGTCCTAATTTCACTGCTCCTAGGGGCCACAGGCAAAAGGTGCAATCAGGCCATGGTGTTCCTGGCTGCCACTGATAGACTTTGATGCCAGGAAGTCTGGGGATGCAGGAAGGTGAGTGCCTGATCTCAGCAGGGGGATTCTGGGAAGGGTCTCTGACATCAGACTTGTGAGGCTCAAGTCCTCAGCCTGGGAACCTGGACAAAGGAGTCAGGGAGGCAGACAGGGAGCGCATCAGCTGGTCTTCTCAGAGGAGGCAGCAGAGCCCTCTCTTGCAGGTGCTTGTGGCTTCTCCTGGGTCACCAGCATCATGTCTTCAACCAGAAGCTCAGCGGCCAGCGCCACACTGACATGCAAGATGCTCCCACTATGGCAGGGATGGTAACGTCACTCCAAGGCATTGAGGTTCAGAGTGAAGAGTCTCTGCACTGAAATGGAATGATCCACCAGGGATGGAAAGCCTGGGTCTCCAGGCAGGAGATCTTGGGAACCCTGGCGTTGACTCTGCAGAATCAGGAGCCTCCCTCATGCGGGCTTGAAAGTGCATCTTGTATTTCAGTTCCAACTTCAGGTGATAAAGAGAATGGAATTCACAAGCTCGCAGCTCGCTGGTTTTTGTACTCCTCTGCCTGAGTAGGTGGTCCTATGCTAAGGGAAGAGATCTGGGTAGTCACCAGAAGCCTGGGAGATAATTACATTATAGGAGGACCCACCCCATATGTCAATATCTTGAAGGAAGTTGACCAAAGCTACACCCTAGTGAAGAGATTGAAGTAGGAAGGAAAATCCCAAAGACCTCCTGAAATGAAAGTGAGACAATTTTGTAGAAGACAGACAGCTCTAAATATCTGATTTTACACCTCAAATGTACAGGTAGTACTGCAGTAGTGACTGAAAACCAGGTTTGGGGAAAGGAGTGTATGTGGGAGGACTTGTGTGTAGCAGTTATGGGGTGATGTTCAGGATGGTGGAGAGTGAGAGGAAAGCTGAAAGGAGAAAGCGTGAGGCTGGACAGGAAAAATGACCCTTCCTAAACAAGAAAAGATAGCTGTACATTCTTGGTAGGGACCATAAAAATAATTATTGTACTGTTTCCTTCTACTGAGAGAAATTGTGTCCTGCCAATTACCTACATTCAATTAATGTTCTAAAAGTCAAGGAGAACGAAACTTGGAAGGATAGAAGAATTAGACCAGATGTAACCCTTGAACTATTAGACCACACAGTCCTGTAATCTTATTTCATATTTCTGTTCCCTCATATTTTCTTGACTCACTCCAATTCTCCTTATGAATAGCCCAATCTTTCTTATTGGAAATTTAATGTCACATTACTCAGTGCTGCCCACGTATGATAGAGTTATACTATAACTGGTATCTACCCAGTTACCTGTATAAAATCCTCTAACATGGTTCATGGAAAAGGAAACACCAATGACTTTTAAGAAAATGAAAAGATGCTCAGAGTTTTAAAATTGCAAATAGCCACAGTACAATACAATGTTGCTTCTATCAGATGAGTCAAGTTCAAAGACAACTGCAGTCACCTGCTGTGTTGGAGCCTACCAGCATACACTGCTGGGAGATGTATGAATCGATGCAACTTCCATAAAGTTAATAGGGAGTCTTAAGGGTGTATATTCCTTGGGACAGCAAGCTCACTCCTCTGGGGAGAGACTGAATGGCCCTGAGAAGCAGCTCAAGAGACCAGACCATAGCCTCAGTGTCAATGAGCCCAGGAGGTTGAGATTTCTCAGCATTGCCAGCTTCCGTGATTCTGCCCCCAGTGTCCAAGTCAGGACCAAGCAGAGAAGGACAGACATGCTCTCGAAATCAATTGTCCTCACAGTCCTGCTTCTGCTTGGCCTCAGCAAGCTTCCCCTTGTCAGTAGCCTCCAATCAGAAAATACCCCAAACTGTCCCTTGTTTACCTTATGAAGGTAGGAGGCAATAATGATACAACCAAAGAGGATATGTGTATCTAAACATAGAAAAGGCACATTAAAAAGTATGGCATTATAGTCTTACGAGACCTCCATCAAATATTCAGTTCATCATTGATGAAAGTTATGCAGCACATGACTGTAGTCAGTGTAAGATATAAGAAACTCCAGCATGTGCACAAAAATGTTTCATAAGATTCAACATCCATGGGGGACATTCTGGGGCACTTAGTCCCGGCTACTAGGGAAGTTGAGGCTGGAGGTCCCTTGAAGCCAGGACTTGGAGGCTGCAATGACCACACCTGAGAATAGCCCCATAACACTACAGTCTGGGCAAGGTAGTGAGACCTCTCCTTCTCTAAAGCATCAAACCGACACAAACATTCAACACCCTTTCTTCATTGAAAAAGCAAAAACAAAAATAAAAACTGCACAAACTAGGAACTGAAGAGAACTTTTTTACTGGACAAGAAAGATGTCTCTATAAACCCTCAGCAAACATCAGGCTGAATGGGGAAATGACAAGCTTTCACTTGGAGACTAGGGAAAAGGCGATAATGACTCTTATTCCCACTTGTTCCACACCATGTTGGGGTCCTAACCAGTAGGATTAGATAAGAACAATAAGTTAATGACATGTATGGTTCAAATGTTTGTGTCATCTCCAAATTTACACAGAAACGTAATTCCCTAAACAGCAGCATTGAGAGGTTTGGCTAGTAAGAGGTGACTGCCGTGAATGGCAGAGTCCTCATGAATGGGATCAGAGACCTTATAAAGAGGGTGGAGAACTTGCCAGGCTCCCTTTTCCCTCCTCCCTAGGTGAGGACACAGTTTTCAAGGCCCCATTGTGGAAGCAGAGACTAGGCCTTCATCAGACACAGAACCCGCCAGCACCTTGACGATGAAACAGTAACGTCTGTTCTTTTTAAATCACCCCATCTGTCAGATTTTCTTACAGCAGCAGAAAGTCACTAAGACAAGGCATAAGCTTTGTGAAAGAATGAACTCAGCATCTTCCATGGATAATGTACATGAGTCTCCTGGAAAGTCAAAAGAAACCACAAATAAGTTTTTAGAACTGATCATTGAATTTGGCAATGTTGCTCAAATAGGACCAATTACAAAAATCAACGATACTTTTACATATCAGCCATTAGCATAAAATGCAGCTTAAAAAGAGAAACCACTTACAATGAAATGAAAACTACGACAGTACCAACGAAATCTGAGTGTATATAACAAAAAATGATGAAACCTCTATGCAGAAAAGTCTAAATATCTACTGAAAATGATGGAAATTTGAAGTTTCTAAATGCATGTATTGGGCCAGGCATGGTGGTATATCTGTAATTGCAGCACTTTTGGAGGTCGAGGCAAGAGGATCTATTGAAGCCAGGATTCGAGATCAGCCTTAGGAACAAAGCAGCATCCCATCTCTACAAAAAATATAAAATTAGCCAGCTGTGGTGGTGTGAGCCTGTGTTTCTAGGTAATGGGGAGGTTGAGACGGGAGTATTTCTTCGGCTATGATGTTTGCGGCTTCAGTGAGTCATGTTGATGGCACTACATTCCAGCCTGTGCAATGGAATGAGACCACAAATCAAATGAATGAATGAATGAATACATACATATATACATACATACATTCATACATTCATAAATTGAAAGACCCATTATTTATAAATTGTATGTTCTCTTCAAAGTAATCTGTAGGTTTCATGCCATACTAATCAAAATTCAAAAATCTTTGTCAAATTTGATAAGTATCTTCTAAATATGTAGCTACATGTTGTCAGAAACAGAGGCCATTTGAGAAAAATGTGACAAGAGGGAAGCTTTGGTCTAAAGCTAAGATAGATAGATACATAGATTGATTGATTAACACAGGCATGCATTGTCCTAGGGAATAGATGGATAGAGCAGAGGAGTAGATTTGAGGGCCAGAGAAAATCTACAGATACATGGGAAAAAATGTGTTGATGTCTTCTCAGGAAGTGTTTTCAGAAAAACTTTACATTAAAAAATGTCACCTCATCTTTTACACACACACACTCACAATCACACACAAATCAATTTCACATGGATTGTAGATCTAAATGTGAAAAACAAATAATAATTATAGAAGATAGTAAAGAGAATATCTTCATGAGTTTAAAATAGAGAAAGATTTTGGAGGTATGAGAAATACTAACGAAGAAGGAAAAGATTACTACAGTGACCTTTATTAAAATTATGAATTTGCATTCATACAAAATTCCATAAAGGGATGGAAAGGACCTCTCACAGACCAGGAGAGTATTGGCATATGACAGATGTCAACATATATCACCAAAGAGCAAATACATGAATATCTAATGAACTCAGAGGACTCCATTACAAAAGGAGAATTGACTCTATAGAAAAATGATCAGTGGAGGAAATGACCATTCATCTCCTCATTCTTTCA
>NW_007130443.1:0-4483 GCF_000164805.1 Carlito syrichta | reverse complement strand
TTCTGATTTTTAGGACAGAAACAGCACGCTCAAATCATTTAAACACAAAGAGATTTATTAAAAGATAAGCTTAAAATGGGATGAAAAGGTGAAAACATATTTTAGAATGAACATCAGGGACTAACTTTCAAAATCATACTGCAAACTGACTCAGGAAGAGAGACACTGCCAGAAATTAGAAAACACTGGATCAGGGAGCGACTAACATAACCACTTTCGCTAGAAGCACACAGCGCCTGACAAGCATTGGAATACTGAGCAATTTCACATGTTTCTGAGGAATGTGCACATAGAATATCACCACAGCCTCTATTGTGGGAAAGTAAATGTGGCATTCTTCCTAAAGAAAGAACAATCTGGCAATATTCAGTAAAATTACGTTTAAATATGGTCCTAGCCGGGCTCGGTGGCTCAGCCTGTAATCCCGCACCTTTGGGAGGCTGAGGTGAGTGGATTGCCTGAGCCCACAGGTTCGAGACCCGCCTGGGCAGCGAGACCTCATCTCTACAATAAATAAAAAAAATCAGTGGGCGTGGTAGCGCATGCCTGTAATTCCGGCTACTTGGAAGGCTGAGGCGGAAGGATCGCCGGAGCCCAGCAGGTCGAGGCTGCGGTGGCCGGGAGCGGCCACTGCACTCCAGTGTGGGCGACAGAGTGAGACTCCAACTCAAAAAAAAATATGGTCCTATTCTGCTCATTGGTACATATTCTAGAAAACTCACACAGGTCCATAAGGACTATTATGTATGGTGGTGGTGACCAATGTCTATCTGAGTGTCCACTATAGGACAGAAGGGAAATTAAGTGTGTCAGAGGCTCATCAGAGGGTAGTATGCCAGATAAGTGAAAAATATTGACTAAAACAAGACATATATCCTGATACTTTAAATGTAAATTGAAGTTATATGCAAATAACTGTTCACTTACTATAAGACTAATTGCGTTAGGACTTTCAAGAAAGAACCATTAGAAAATAGATACAGCTATAGATATGGAATAAATGATATAGATATAGATATAGATCATATAGATATAGATATATGAGAGGAGACATATTACGGAAACTGGCTCATGTGACTGTAGAGGCTGAGAAATCCCAGGACAGGCAATCTACAAACTGGGGACGTGAGATGCTGGTAGCATGGCTCAGTCCAAGTGTGAAGGTCTCAGAACAAGGAAGCTGATGGTGAAATTCTCAGTTCAATGTCAAAGGTCTGAGAACCTGAAAGTCATGGCGTAAAGTCCTAGAGAACAAAAGTTAGAAAGCCTGGAGTTCCGACGTCCAAAATCAAAAGAAGAAGAGCATATCCCAGCTCTAGGAGCGAGAAGTTGCATTTCTGTATTGAACCCCCAGCTGACTGGATGATGCCAGCCCACATTGAGAGCAGATCGTCTCCACTCAATCCAATGAATCGCATGCTACTTTCCTCTGGAAACATCCTCAAGAAACACCCAGAAATGATACTTTACCAGTTCTCTACATACTCCTCAAGACAGTCAGGATGACACATAAAATTAACCTTCATATTAATTGACAAAAAATACTGTTAAAGGATGACTATTATCAACAAGTCAAAAGATAACAAGTGCTGTCAAGGTTGTGGAAAAAACTGAACACTTACACACTTTACACTGTTGGTGAAATGGAAACTGTTACAGTGATTAAAGAAAAACATTATGAAAATTTCTCAAAAAATAAAATTAAAACTACTATATGATCCAACAAGCTTACTCTAGGGTGTATATCTATTCTACTAGAATTGAAATCAAGATCTTGCAGAGCTGTCTAAATTTCCATATTCACAGTAGCATTATTCATAATAGTCAAAATTTAAAAAAAAACTAAAATTCATGGATGAACATGGGATAATGAAAATATGATATATATAAAAACTGGAATACCACTCAGTCTTCACAAAGTTTTACAAAGAGAAATTCTGTCATTTTCAACAACATGGATGAACATGAGGGATGTTATGTTAGATATAAAAGGCAAATATTGCATGATTTTACTTATATGTCAAATCTAGAAAAGTCAAACTTATTGAAAAAAAGTAAAATGGTAGTTGCCATTGGCTGAGGGATGAGGGTAACAGTGAGACGTTAGTCAAAAGTACAAACTTTCAGTTATGTTAAAAAGTTCTAGGAATCTAATGTACAGCATGGTGACTGTAGTTTAGTAATATGTTGTAGTCTTGATATCTGATAAGAGAGTAGTTTTAAGTGTTCTCACCACAAAAATGGGAGGTTAGCTGTGTGATGTGATGGAATTAAACTAACTTGATATTGGTAATAATTTCACAGTGCATACCATATAATCTGGTTGTTAAATTAAATCTATACAATTTTTATATCAATCATACCTAAATGAAGCTGATAAAAGTCTCTTTACATCTGGATACATAATTAAATAAATACCAATACTAAGGGGAAATACACCTTTAAATTAAATACTAATGGGAAGGACAGTGGAAGCAGGGAGAGCAGACAATGGAGAGAAACAAACAGTAGTATGCATATAATTACATTTAAAAATAAGGATATTATAGAAAATGCTATTGAAATTGTGACATTAACTCAACCCATTTGTCCTTAGGTATGAAAATTGTAGCAAGATGAAATGTCCATTTGATGAACATAACCCAGAAAAAAAAAGAAAAAATACAATTTTAAGTGGGCACAGGTCTCTCCTTTTCTCCGTCCAACCTAATTACTACTTCACTAATTTCCCTACCTTATATGATTTCTTGAGAGCCTAGGGTTTCTGTCCATCTCCAACATTTATGGTCTTGGACTATGGTCCAAACTTACTGAATCCCATGTCTAAAGCAAGGCAGCATCTCTCAGATACTGGAAGATAATTAGATATATTAATATAATGTGTCTAGGTTTGTCAGAAACAGAGACTCTGCGCTTAGAATGAAAACTGCCAATAATAGGGCTTTTTGTCTCTCTACCCTCCCATTGCATGATTCAATCAAAACCCAAGGAATCCCAATAGTTCCTTTCAGAATGATAAGATTTCCATCATAATCCTATCAGCAACTGAAGCAATTTACAAAGAAAACAAGTGCTAAACCACACATAATTAGGTTTTGTATCTCACTTTCTATACAAGACAGAATGGTATAGAAGTGCAGTCAGCAATGGACTGAGTCATCCACCCTTTCCCAAGATTAGTTACTTGGCTAGGACTGGTAAAGTTAGGAGGCTGAAGCTATGGAATTCTGTCTGTCAACCTTGGAAGAGTGGTTGTGGAGGCAGATATGTCCAGAGACCTACATGCCACGAGGTCTGAATCAAGAGCAGACCTGGGCACTCCATAACTTTGGTGGGAGGAGCAAACTCAGCTCTGTGGGGATGTGGACTCAGGCGCTTTCAGGATGCTGAGCTGGAACTGTTCTTAGAAGTTGAGAGGGGTTAAATACACTGCTGAGAATCAATGTCCAGGAGCCAATGGATGAAACCATGAAGGAACTCCAGTCACCTCAACAAGATGTAGACACTACCACAGGAGAGGTCCTATGGGTTGGAAGCAGCCAGGAGGTGCCACCACTTGGGTAGGTGGACAGACAGACACCTAGAGCGCCTCCCTGAGCCCAGGATGCCTCCAGAAACTGATGAAAACCAAGTTTTCAATATGAAGGAACCAGCAAGAGAGTGAAATCCCAGACTTGCTCCTGGCCCATAGCACCACCATCGTCAACCAATGCCCTGGAAGGAGTCTAAGACAGCCTACTGGGGGTCTTCATACTGTCCCTGTGGCCTTTTGGTATTGAAACTGTAACCTGCATGCACAAAAGCCTCTCTGCTGTGATCATTCCTTATTTTGCTTTATTGAATTACCAGAAATATATTTCAATTAGAAAGACTCTTTCCATGTACTGAATAATATGCTAAATAAATTTTCTTTGAGACCTACTCAAAAGTGTTATGGTTCTTCTGTTGAAATTGTACACAAGGATTAAAACATCTTCCTTATTCTACACTTGTGAAATTGAATGATTGATTTTACTTGGGTAAATCAATATTAGAAATTTTATAGTTGGGCTTGAAGCAGAAAGGGAGCAGAGACCTAGCTCAGGCTTTTATTTATTTGCTTTTTTGACCCTGGTGTGCAGTGAGATGATCATCGTTCAATATTGCCTCAATTCCTGGACACAAACAACCCTCCCACCTCTGCCTCCCAAAATGCTGGCAAGCATCCATGCCTCATCTCAAGTTCTGGCTGGACACCATGGCTCACATTTGTAATCTCAGTACTTCGGAAGGCTGAGATGAGAGATTCCTTGATTCTTGGCATTCAAGACTGGCCTGGGGAACAAAGCAAGACCCTGTTTTTATAAATAAAAAATGTTAGGCTGGGCATGGTGGCTCAAACCTCTAATCCCAGTTCTTTGGGAGGTCAAGGCAGGAGGATTGCTTGAACCCAGGAGTTTGAGTGAAGTTTGCATGTAGTTATTACTTGGGATTTTCCTCAGTA
>NW_007130442.1:0-6496 GCF_000164805.1 Carlito syrichta | reverse complement strand
TGCATACCATATAATCAGGTTATTAAATTAAATCTATACAATTTTTATATCAATCATACCTAAATGAAGCTGATAAAAGTCTCTTTACATCTGGATACATAATTAAATAAATACCAATACTAAGGGGAATACACCTTTAAATTAAATACTAATGGGAAGGACAGTGGAAGCAGGGAGAGCAGACAATGGAGAGAAACAAACAATAGTATGCATATAATTACATTTAAAAATAAGGATATTATAGAAAATGCTATTGAAATTGTGACATTAACTCAACCCATTTGTCCTTAGGTATGAAAATTGTAGCAAGATGAAATGTCCATTTGATGAACATAACCCAGAAAAAAAAAGAAAAAATACAATTTTAAGTGGGCACAGGTCTCTCCTTTTCTCAGTCCAACCTAATTACTACTTCACTAATTTCCCTACCTTATATGATTTCTTGAGAGCCTAGGGTTTCTGTCCATCTCCAACATTTATGGTCTTGGACTATGGTCCAAACTTACTGAATCCCATGTCTAAAGCAAGGCAGCATCTCTCAGATACTGGAAGATAATTAGATATATTAATATAATGTGTCTAGGTTTGTCTGAAACAGAGACTCTGCGCTTAGAATGAAAACTGCCAATAATAGGGCTTTTTGTCTCTCTACCCTCCCATTGCATGATTCAATCAAAACCCAAGGAATCCCAATAGTTCCTTTCAGAATGATAAGATTTCCATCATAATCCTATCAGCAACTGAAGCAATTTACAAAGAAAACAAGTGCTAAACCACACATAATTAGGTTTTGTATCTCACTTTCTATACAAGACAGAATGGTATAGAAGTGCAGTCAGCAATGGACTGAGTCATCCACCCTTTCCCTAGATTAGCTACTTGGCTAGGACTGGTAAAGTTAGGAGGCTGAAGCTATGGAATTCTGTCTGTCAACCTTGGAAGAGTGGTTGTGGAGGCAGATATGTCCAGAGACCTACATGCCACGAGGTCTGAATCAAGAGCAGACCTGGGCACTCCATAACTTTGGTGGGAGGAGCAAACTCAGCTCTGTGGGGATGTGGACTCAGGCGCTTTCAGGATGCTGAGCTGGAACTGTTCTTAGAAGTTGAGAGGGGTTAAATACACTGCTGAGAATCAATGTCCAGGAGCCAATGGATGAAACCATGAAGGAACTCCAGTCACCTCAACAAGATGTAGACACTACCACAGGAGAGGTCCTATGGGTTGGAAGCAGCCAGGAGGTGCCACCACTTGGGTAGGTGGACAGACAGACACCTAGAGCGCCTCCCTGAGCCCAGGATGCCTCCAGAAACTGATGAAAACCAAGTTTTCAATATGAAGGAACCAGCAAGAGAGTGAAATCCCAGACTTGCTCCTGGCCCATAGCACCACCATCGTCAACCAATGCCCTGGAAGGAGTCTGAGACAGCCTACTGGGGGTCTTCATACTGTCCCTGTGGCCTTTTGTATTGAAACTATAACCTGCATGCACAAAAGCCTCTCTGCTGTGATCATTCCTTATTTTGCTTTATTGAATTATCAGAAATATATTTCAATTAGAAAGACTCTTTCCATGTACTGAATAATATGCTAAATAAATCTTCTTTGAGACCTACTCAAAAGTGTTATGGTTCTTCTGTTGAAATTGTACACAAGGATTAAAACATCTTCCTTATTCTACACTTGTGAAATTGAATAATTGATTTTACTTGGGTAAATCAATATTAAAAGTTTTATAGTTGGGCTTGAAGCAGAAAGGGAGCAGAGACCTAGCTCAGGCTTTTATTTATTTACTTTTTTGACCCTGGTGTGCAGTGAGATGATCATTGTTCACTACTGCCTCAATTCCTGGACACAAACAACCCTCCCACCTCTGCCTCCCAAAATGCTGGCAAGCATCCATGCCTCATCTCAAGTTCTGGCTGGACACCATGGCTCACATTTGTAATCTCAGTACTTCGGAAGGCTGAGATGAGAGATTCCTTGATTCTTGGCATTCAAGACTGGCCTGGGCAACAAAGCAAGACCCTGTTTTTATAAATAAAAATGTTAGGCTCGGCATGGTGGCTCAAACCTCTAATCCCAGTTCTTTGGGAGGTCAAGGCAGGAGGATTGCTTGAACCCAGGAGTTTGAGTGAAGTTTGCATGTAGTTAATTACTTGGGTTTGATTTTTCTCAGTAGAAGGAAACAGAACAATTAATGCTGTTTTGGTTCCTACCAAGAATGTGAAGTTAGCCTTTTCTTGTTAAGGATTGGGCCGCTTTCCCTGTCCAGCCTCAAGCTTTCTCCCAAATCTCCTTTCAGTTTCGTCCCACTCTTTATCATCCCAAACATTGCCTCATAACTGCCATACACACAAGTTCTTTCAAATGCACACATACCTCTTACCCAAACCTGGGTGTCATTCACTGCTGCAATATTGTCATTTGGGGCATTTTTCATTCCAGAATCAAGTATTTAGAGCTGGCTGTCATCCATAAGAGCTTCTCACTTTCTTGTTAGGAGTTCTTTGGGGTTTTCCATCCCTAATCCAATCTCTTCACTAGGAGGTCAACTTCCTTCAGGATGGGACAAAGTGGTCTTGACACATGGGAAGAGTCCTCCTATGCAGCAATTAACTTCCAGGCTTCAGGTCACTACTCAGATCTCCTCCCTCAGCATAGGACCACCTACTCAAGCAGAAGAGGAGAAAAAACAATGGTCTGCGATTTTGTGGATGCCATTCTCTTTGCCACCTAAAGCTGTAGGTGAAAGATGTGATGTACTTCCAAGCCGCAGTGAGGGAGACCCATGGTTCCTCAGAGTCAGCAGCAGGGACCCAAAGACCACCTGGTGGGAATACTCTGTTTCAGTGCAAAGCCTCTTCGCTCTGAACCCCAGTGCCAGGGAGCAACATTCCTGTCCCTGCCAGAGTGAGGGCACCTTGCATGCCATCATGGTGCTGGCTGCTGAATTCTGGATGAAGACTCAATGCCTGAGACCCAGGAGGAGCCACAGGTGCCTATGGTATTGGCCTACACAGTCACGTCCAAGGAGCCCAGTCAACGTGCTGCCCCTCAGCAACCCTGGCTCTTTGTGCTCTGGTTCTCAGGCGGATGACTAGAGTCTCACAATTCTGATGTCAGTGACCCTCCCCAGAGTTCCCTTGCTGTGGAGCGCTGGCACTCACTATCCTGCATCCTCAAGTTTTCTGGAAGTAGAGGTGACTTGTAGTGGCCGGGAACCCCATAGCATGACTGCACCTTTTGCCCCTGGCTCTGAGAAGTGGTGAAATCTGGACTTAACCCTCCAGTTCATGATCCTCTGCCCATGGCGTTCGTTTCCATGATACCTCCTCCTTTGCACAAGTTAGACCCTTGAGACTGTAGCCACAGTGTGTTCTGGGTAAATTGTGCTCTGAGCTACCTTAAAAAATACTGTGGTTCACCAAGGCGAAACTCTTCCACAGATGTTTCTGGTCTGACTGTTGGATGCACAAGTCCTGGGTGGGTGATGGGGGAATTAGGGGATTAGTGGTGAATCCTGAGAGGGTACAAGGACCCAGACTGAGACTGGCCACTTGGTCTGAGAGCACAGAGGGAGTTGGCATCACCTATGCAGAGGGGCTTCCTGTGACCTGTGTGGACAGTGGTCCAACTCACCTACCCACAGAGTCACCATGACATCCCACAAACAAAGGAACAAAAACCCTGAGTACACCACTGGGCCTTGAAAACACTCCTGCTGGCTGCCCCTGACTCTTAATCTCCCTGAGTCCAGCTCGGGATCCTGGGTCATCTTCACCTTCCCATTTCTCTTCCTCTCCCTCAATTTTCTAGCAATCAAACACTACTTCCTCCTCATTTATTTCCAGACACATCCACTCGCCCACACCTTCTGCCTCCCTGGGGCCCTGACTCTTTAGGCAAACCCATCATGTGCATTTCCAGTCTCACATACCAAAAACAGCAACCCTGACCTGGGAAGAGTGTGCCCTTTAGAGGGTGTGGGGGTAATGGAGGAAGGGGAGAGAGGAGTTAGTCCTGAACTCAAAGCACAGAAAGAAACAGAAAAGGCAGATTGGTTACTGGCCCCTGCCTCAAAGCCTGGTGCTTTCTCTGTAGTCTCCAATGCCTTGTTCATCATTTGCTCCTGAAACAGATGACTGGAAGAATCTCATTAGTAGTGAGAAAAGCAGAGCAAAAGGGAAGAACTAAGAATTGATGGCATAGAATCGCATAAGACAGGATAGGAGTCTGTGAAAAACACGGGAAATGGTGGCATGAACTCAACCCCTTTGCTCATCAGGAATGGAGAGCACAGTAATATTGAGACACAGCACCTCATGTATACACAATGAGAAAAGCTAGAATTGTAAGGAAGCTCTGGGCCATCCCAACTTGCTAAGTGCTCCTTAACTCATTTGCCTAGCTGATACTGAAGCTTGAGGACCTGGCATCTCAATCCAGCTTCAGTGTGAACCTACTTAAGGATCTGGCTTTAGGATGCAGGTAGAGTCTGACGTCTGAAAGTTGGCAGTGCCTCTGTCAGAGAATAAGAGAAGAGACATGAATGGTGGAATATTTCTGGGCATGAATATCCTGATACTTTTTCTAAAGTGAATGCAAACTGCCAGGGATGGGCACCCTAGTCCCGGGAAACTTCTCCCTTCCTCTCTCTGCAGTCTGATAACTGTGGTTTCTCATCGCACTTTCACCAGCGAAGCCAGGCAAATCCACCGCAATCCACGCCTGTGAGGTCAGTGTCATAAGTCGGAGCTTTCTTGGTCGATGCCCCGCTGCGTGTTTCGTTCCTGCCAGTGCTGGCCGCAGCAGTGCTAGGTGCTCCATGGAGGCATTTTCGCCTGTCGTAGGTACTAGGGGCTGGCCGTTTTTTGTAAGAAGTTTCCACAAGAGCCGACCTGGAGGTTTCCTGGTGGTAGAACCTCTGGTTGTGCAAAGCCGGATGTTGCTGTGGCGGCGCCTCCCTTGTCGCACAGTTGCATGTTCCCTGTCACATCCCCACATGTGTCGTCAAATGGAGGCATCTCGTGGCACCGCCACTCTCTGGGTCACAGCCGTCGTGACTGCGTATTCCTTGCATGGAGTCGCTGGTTCTCCTGGGCGCTGTCGCCAAGAGGCCGACCTTAAGGTTTTCTGGTTGTGTCCCCGCTGGTTGCGCTGCGCAATTTCCAGACACTCTGTGCGGTCACCTTCTTTGCAGTGGGATCGCCAGTGCCCGGCGCTCCATTTAGATCGTCTCCAGCAGCGCAGAACCTGGGTCTCTGGGTCGCTTTGTCCTTAGTGCCCAACACGACAGCCATTCGCGGCCCCCTGTGTGATCAGGGACCTCCTGGGTGCGGCTTCGTGGTGATAAATCACTCAGAGCAGCTGCATCCCCTCATAATCCCCTATTCCTTCATCTGGCACTTTTCTGTCACAAGAGATATTTAAACTGGGGCAGTTCATCCTGCAAGCCTGGGGCTTCTGGGTGGAAGTCCCGCTCCTTCCTCAGAGTCCTTAGTCTCTCTGGGTTAACTACGTGGATCGTGTGCAAGCGGTATTTGGTGGGCAACACCTGCACGATATGCCAGGGCATGCTGAGTCCCAGCCGCCAGGACCATGCTCCTGGTCAGTAAGCTCGTCAGTACTTCAGAGCCCTGGCTGATGGCATTTCAGTGGCAACAATGCTCACTTCTCAGGCACAGATGGTTTCTTGATTCCTGCGTTTCGCAAGGTCAGTTCTCTGTAAGGTTTATTTAGTGTCAGTTTTATTTCTCGCTGTTTTTCTGTCGGCATTACTATTTGTTCTGGTTCTCTCTGAAATGCTATCGTGTTCCACTCGCCTACCAATTTTCTTACATGTGTGGCCTTGGGTTTTCAGATCCCTGACTTGCCTCTGCCCACGGGCTCTGGGGAGCACAAATTCTCAGGTTGAGGCTTTGGTCAATCTGCAAAAAGGCTGGCGCCCTCCTGGTCGGAGGCTTGAGCAATGGAGCAGCACTTCTGGGCTGTGCCAAGGCAGATTTGGGGTTGCGTATAGGCGGTGCCAGGACTCCTCTCAGCCCATTCTAAGCAAGGAAGGCTGTGGGCGTGGCCGTTCCCTTCCCTGAGTCCCAGGAGAGAGCTCACTGGCCAACTGGGATGGGAAACTCTCTCCAAGCTCCATGGCAGCTGCGCGGCGTCTACCTTCAACAGGGACTCTGCCCAGAACCCAGAGCGCCTTGGGGCCAAGTGTCATTCGGCTCACCGGGGTTCTGCTACCTGAGGCGGACGTGTAGAAACCGAATAGATTAGTCCCAGCAGCTCCCTTTGGCCAGTCTGCCCTACCTCCACAACAGGCGGCAGGATAGGAGACCTCAAACAGCAAACGCCTTTCCGAGTGCCGCCAATCACCTTACTAATAAAAACAAATTCACTCTAAATGGATTTGGTTTTTCAAAAGTAATCTTGTCATATTATTTTTCAAATTGTTGGTTTTTCTACCCATTTGCTTTCTGTGTTTGTGTTTTGGTAC
>NW_007130441.1:0-798 GCF_000164805.1 Carlito syrichta | reverse complement strand
AAAATATATTTTATTATTACTGGATTATTATATGTGCATAGAGAGTTCAGGAAGGAAGATGCAGAGGGTGATATGTGATGACAAAGGAAAAGACTATCTAACATATGGAGTTTTTAACAAGTAAGGAAAACAATTTCTTGTGCTTTGGCTTTAAGATGTGTTTCTCAGCTCCTCAGATTCTGAATCTACTATGCCTATAATGATTGTTCTATACCAATCATGGAACATCAGAGCTATGCTGTGTGCGATTATGCTAGAACTCTACCTACCTTTAAGACAGATGCTAACAAGTAAACAGACTCACTCTCCAAGTCCACTTCAGTTCCAGAATTTAATTTCCCCTTTAGGTCGCACAATAACTTGATGTTGGCCGGTTTTCTAAAGATGCCCTCTGTGAGAAGCCCATTTTTGTTGATAAAATAAAGTATATCCTGCAGGGAAGAAAAGGGAAGAAGAGTACATGGCACTTCCTATTCACAGGCCTGAAGGACAAGCTTGCCCCAGTTTTGAACACATGAGCAGTCGTATGCGGGTTACAATGCCAGAGCTAAAGAACGGAGTACATTTTAAATTTTTTTGGTGTTGCTATATTTTCTCCTCATTGATCCATTCTATATTCATACACTTATGAATTCAAAATCAGATTTGCCTTTTCCATGAATTTACACTTTGAAATGATACTTGTGGTCAGGCTCCATGGCTCAGTCTATAATCCCAGTACTTTGGGAAGGTGAGGAATCCTGGTGAGACCCCGCTTTTAAAAAAAATTTTTAAAATAGCTGGGCATGGTAACATGAA
>NW_007130440.1:0-723 GCF_000164805.1 Carlito syrichta | reverse complement strand
AGTTTTTAACAAGTAAGGAAAACAATTTCTTGTGTTTTGGCTTTAAGATGTGTTTCTCAGCTCCTCAGATTCTGAATCTACTATGCCTATAATGATTGTTCTATACCAATCATGGAACATCAGAACTATGCTGTGTGCGATTATGCTAGAACTCTACCTACCTTTAAGACAGATGCTAACAAGTGAACAGACTCACTCTCCAAGTCCACTTCAGTTCCAGAATTTAATTTCCCCTTTAGGTCACACAATAACTTCATGTTGGCCGGTTTTCTAAAGATGCCCTCCGTGAGAAGCCCATTTTTGTTGATAAAATAAAGTATATCCTGCAGGGAAGAAAAGGGAAGAAGAGTACATGGCACTTCCTATTCACAGGCCTGAAGGACAAGCTTGCCCCAGTTTTGAACACATGAGCAGTCGTATGCGGGTTACGATGCCAGAGCTAAAGAACGGAGTATATTTTAAATTTTTTTGGTGTTGCTATATTTTCTCCTCATTGATCCATTCTATATTCATACACTTATGAATTCAAAATCAGATTTGCCTTTTCCATGAATTTACACTTTGAAATGATACTTGTGGTCAGGCTCCATGGCTCAGTCTATAATCCCAGTACTTTGGGAAGGTGAGGAATCCTGGTGAGACCCCGCTTTTATAAAAAATTTAAAAATAGCTGGGCATGGTACATGAACCTATAGCTCTAGCTACTTGGAAAGCTGAGGTGGA
>NW_007130439.1:0-839 GCF_000164805.1 Carlito syrichta | reverse complement strand
TTTTCTCCTCATTGATCAATTCTATATTCATACACTTATGAATTCAAAATCAGATTTGCCTTTTCCATGAATTTACACTTTGAAATGATACTTGTGGTCGGGCTCCATGGCTCAGTCTATAATCCCAGTACTTTGGGAAGGTGAGGAATCCTGGTGAGACCCCGCTTTTATAAAAAATTTAAAAATAGCTGGGCATGGTAACATGAACCTATAGCTCTAGCTACTTGGAAAGCTGAGGTGGAAGGATCACTGGAGCCCAGAAATTCGATGCTGGGGTGGCTATGAGCATGCCACTGCTCTCCAGGATGGGAAATGGAGTCAAACTCCAACTCAAAAACAAAGAAAGAAATGACACTCCTCTGTGTCAAGACTGCCTTGGGTCACCCTTTCCAACTTCCAATCCTTCTCTGATTATTCCATAATATGGAATCTCTTCCTCAAGTATGTAACCTTTTTGCCATGCTAATTTTTACTTGGTTCCTCCCCTGTGAACATATGCCTCATCCCTGAATTCCTAGGTTCTATGAAAACTATCTCCTGCCTGAAAACTTTTCTGATTACATTTTACTTCTCAGAAGTTTTTTCTTTGCATTTGTTCCATCTTCAAGTCTTCTGCTTGCAGTTTGACAATGGAATAAGTATTATAGCCAGGGAACTCAGGGGTTTGCATCTACTGTATGGCTTATTTGCTGTGCGATCTTAAGCATAGTATATAACTTTCTTAAAGCTTTTTTAAAAATGTTTTTATGAACTAGGGAGTATGATAATCACAGCCACCCCCAAAATTGGCTGTGAAAATTAAAATGTCTGGGGGAGTATCCAGCATGTACCTGAAATGA
>NW_007130438.1:0-1068 GCF_000164805.1 Carlito syrichta | reverse complement strand
TAGGCTATCCAAATACATTCAGTTATTTAGCTTTAATAATAGAATATCATTAAGAAGAATGGTCTATCCCTTGACATAAAGCTATACACCTAGCTACTCTAATAACAAAGTGAGAGAGAAAAGTAGGCATTGAGTTCTATATTTTCTTAAAAATAGTTTTTGATTTAGCTGCACATTTTGTAATGCACATTATTTGGTATAAGAGTTCATTGATAGTTCTCTAAGCATATGATATTGTCATAAGAAATACGGGGTGATGAAACAACCTAAATTTACTTAAATTTAGCCTTTCTTAGACAGTCATGAAGTGATCTGTAAGAGGTTTTTTTAATGCTTAAATTAGGGCATGATTTTTTTTTTTTTTTGAGTTGGAGTCTCACTCTGTCACCCAGACTGGAGTGCAGTGGCCGCTCCCGGCCACTGCAGCCTCAACCTGCTGGGCTCCGGCGATCCTTCCACCTCAGCCTTCCAAGTAGCCGGAATTACAGGTATGCGCTACCACCTCCAACTGATTTTTTGATTTATTGTAGAGATGAGTCTCGCTGCCCAGGCGGGTCTCAAACCCGCGGGCTCAGGCAATCCACTCACCTCAGCCTCCCAAAGGCGTGGGGTTACAGGCTGAACCACTGACCTCGGCTTAGGGCATGAATATTTAAAAAGTTTTGAAACTCCGTGCAAAGAGATAGCAGACATAACAAGAAAAATGTGGAAAGCAGTGTGGCGATTCCTAAAAGCTCTAAAAATTGACCTTCCATATGACCCTGCAATCCCCCTACTGGGAATATACCCTGAAGAACACAAATCACTCTATAAAAAAAGATACCTGCACACGTATGTTTATCGCATCATTGTTCACAATAGCAAGAACCTGCACACAACCATGCTGCCCATCAAATGAGGACTGGATTAAAAAAATGTGGTACATATACACGATGGAATACTACGCAGCCATAAAAAAGAACAAAATCATGAATTTCGCTGCAACCTGAATGGAACTAGAGTCTATAATACTGAGTGACCTCTCACAAAACAAAAATCTGAATATCACATGTTCTCACTCATATAATG
>NW_007130437.1:0-709 GCF_000164805.1 Carlito syrichta | reverse complement strand
GAATTCCTTAAGGAGACAGAAGGATATTGCAATATATACATTGACTTTTTATTTAATTAGGGTGTTGATATTTGCCAGCGGAAAATGATTCTCATGGAAAAACCTTGCTGGGTGAACTTGAAAGATCACATGACTCTGAGACTTGATCCTTTTATCTACAATGGTAAGGGTCTTCCCAGAGCTGCTGTGACACACCAGGATTGTGTGGTTAGTTTCTGGAAGACAGCATGCCTCCCTTGAGGGCACACTGGCTCCTGAGTTGACTGATCATCCCAGTTTGCCTGGGATTGAGAGATTTCCTGCAATAAAAATATAAAGATAGTCTTTGGCAAATCTGGATATGAGATAGAAAATTATCATAAGCAATTTAATCCTGTCTTTAAAACATATTTTTTAGTTTAAAAAAAAAACAAACACACAGGATTTGTGTAACATGCAAACCCCTGTGCTTTGTTAGTGGTTAAAGTGTGTCTCTTTCAGACTCTTGGGTATTTTCAACAGAAATGGCGGCGGCTCCATGGTAAGATGCTGGAATTCTGGTTCTCACAAGGACTAGGAGTGAGTCAGGCATTACTATTAGGGATCTAGGATTCCAAGTGTCCTGAAAGAGAAGAATTTCAGTTGGAATGCCAGCAGCATCCTCACTGAGGAACTCTGGCTCTGACCAGGTTCCTTCTTCCACCCCTGGTCTTGATCCTGGACTGGTTGG
>NW_007130436.1:0-775 GCF_000164805.1 Carlito syrichta | reverse complement strand
CTAGGGGAAGAACCTCACCCATTGGCCAACTTTGCTTCAAACTAGAAACTGCACTCTCTTCCTGTTGACCACCCAAAGCACAGTGAAAACAGTATCATGAGTGTGAAACATTTAATCAGAGGTTGGATGGTGGGAAGAAATGGTGAGGATAATTACTGCCAAGATCAGGAAATAATTCAGTATCAGACAATAACTTTCTAGGAATGCATTGATAATCCCCACCACAAGAGATTTTCTTCTCAGACTCTTGACATGTTGCTGGACTTTCTGCCTTTCTTCTGCAAACTCTTTTGATGGCATCTAGCTTCTAGCTCTCCAAAAGTAGCAAAGTTGTTTAGCTCTCCATCTCCCACTTCAGCCTAGTCTCTGATGTTACATTTGTATTTCTATAACTCATTAAGATGATCTGCTAAGTAAGTGAATGCTGCCTACTCTACAGAGAACTGCCTAGAGATTTGAAATTAGTGTTTCATTTTGTTGTGTTAGCATTTCCTAAATTAAACTAGCCTACTTCCAACAACCTCAACAAACTCTCTATAAAAGGGGTTTTTAAAGAAACAGAATGAATAGGGTATATAAATATAGAGATAAGAGAAGATAGACACACACACACACTATCTTTCTATCTATCCATCCATCATAGAACCTCTAGGGTATTTTGAGTGGAATCATGGATGAATAGATAGATGGATAGGTAGATGCTAGATAGATGATGGATGATAGATGATAGATGATAGATAGATAAATAGATAGATAGATAGATAGATAGATAGAT
>NW_007130435.1:0-5893 GCF_000164805.1 Carlito syrichta | reverse complement strand
TGATAATCCCCACCACAAGAGATTTTCTCTCAGACTCTTGACATGTTGCTGGACTTTCTGCCTTTCTTCTGCAAACTCTTTTGATGGCATCTAGCTTCTAGCTCTCCAAAAGTAGCAAAGTTGTTTAGCTCTCCATCTCCCACTCAGCCTAGTCTCTGATGTTACATTTGTATTTCTATAACTCATTAAGATGATCTGCTAAGTAAGTGAATGCTGCCTACTCTACAGAGAACTGCCTAGAGATTTGAAATTAGTGTTTCATTTTGTTGTGTTAGCATTTCCTAAATTAAACTAGCCTACTTCCAACAACCTCAACAAACTCTGTATAAAAGGGGTTTTTAAAGAAACAGAATGAATAGGGTATATAAATATAGAGATAAGAGAAGATAGACACACACACACATTATCTTTCTATCTATCCATCCATCATAGTCCTCTAGGTATTTGAGTGAATCATGGATGAATAGATAGATGGATAGGTAGATGCTAGATAGATGATGGATGATAGATGATAGATGATAGATAGATAAATAGATAGATAGATAGATAGATAGATAGATAGATAGATAGATAGATAGATAGATAGATTTTAAGAGGTAGCTTAAGGAGTTGTGGGAGCTGGCAAGCTCAAAATCCATAAGGCGAGCCAGAAACTCAAGTAAGAATTAATTTTTCAGTCTTAAGTTCAAATCTCACAGGGTGGAAAAAACAGGCTGGAAACTCAAGAGGGGTTTCTATGTGGCAATTTTGAAGTCAAATTCTTTCTTCTTCCTGTTTACTTTAGAAACTACCCCCATGTAAGCTGCACTCCCTGTGATGGAATTATCGTTGGTCATTCAAATGGGATATGGACAGTTCTGAGTTTGTAGGTGATACTTTTTAGTTAGTGTTTGATCTCATTTGTTTGATTAGTTGCATTATTTGGCTAAAATAAGTGTTAGGACAGGAAGCGATCTTACTTAGATTAATTTAAAATTCTTATCTAAGGGCTGGACACAGTGACTCACACCTGTAATCCCATCATTTTGAGAGGTCTAGGCAAAAGGATTGCTGGAGTCCAGGAGTTTGAGACCAGCCTGGATAACATGGTAAGACTTTGTCACTACCAATAATCAAAATATTAGCTGGGTGTGGTGGTAAGCACCTGCAGCCCTAACTCCTCATGAACTGAGGCAGAAGGATTGCCTGAGCATAGGAGGTCAAAGCTGTGGTGAGCATTTCAGCCTGGGTGACAGAGTGAGACCCCCTACTCAAAAATTAACTAAAGAAAGAAAGAAAGAAAATTCTTACCTAAGGTTTTTGCAACTAATTAGTTTAATAGCAAATATATTTGGACTCCTATTCTGTGCTTCCTCTCTCCCAAATGTATTATCTACCTATAAAATGTGTTGTATTTCATTGTCATGGACCGCTGTTAGTAGTTAAGAGCTGCAGTACAGGAAAATATAACTTTACCTGGACAAGGTCACAGCTATTAGTGGAAAGAATGCAAAACTTCTTTCCTATGTTTGTGACTGAGTGCCACCTTTAACAGAGATCACAAAGTGTATAATTCATTGTCCAAATCTATAATTTATGTGTTTCACAAACAACATCTAGATACCACCATCTTTTCTCTTTCTGTCATATGTAGTACTATGAATATTCTCCAAACTAGATAGAATTTTTAGCTTCTTGCAAAATTTTAGGGACAATAAAACTTACAGCATTAAAAAACAGTGCTTTTCTTTTTTTGAGTCCGAGTCTCACTCTGTCACCCAGGCTGGAATGCAGTGGCACTCTTACAGTCACCCCAGTGTCAACCTGCTGGGCTCAGGCGATCCTTTCGTTTCAACCTTCCAAGTAGCCAGAACTACAGGCATGCGCTACCACACTTGGCTAATTTTTCAATTTATTATAGAGATGAGGTCTTACCAAGTTGCCCAGGCTGTTCTCAAACCCATTGGCTCAGGCAATCCCCTCACCTCAGTAAAAATCACTGCTTTTGCGCTCTTTGTTTCCTGTGGACAGATGCATACAATTGATGCAGTAACAAAATGCAGATGCTTTACTGAAATGTTGAATTCCTTGATCTTCAACTTGGGACAAAAAGAAGAGGTAGAGTTTTATTGAAAACTTTCTAGTAAACAGCAGCTTAACAAATTATTGTATAGCTGTTTGCAATAATATGGAAGAGAACCCTACTTTTTGATAATTATGACATAAGCTTTTCTTGTTTTTTTTTTTTCATAAAGTTGTTTGCAAACTGTTTATATAATATGCCAGAAGGTTATGCTGAGAAGGAAGCATTTCAGAAATGGTTTGAACTGGCTGTCTATTTGTGAAAGTATGTGAGTGTGTCTGTCTGGGCTTGAACATGTGTGTGGGCATGAGACTAGCACATCTCTTTTCACAAAGGATTTGAGGTAGCACAGGATGTCATTCATCCTGGGTAAAAAGCCACATCTGATTACAATCAGTTAATAGGTCAGATGCTACATAATGCTCTCATCAACTTCGATTTCTTAAAATCTTGCAAGTTGAAGGAGGTGAGAGCCTGGGACATTTGATTTGCACTGGGGCAAAATTGTTCCCTTGTTCTGAAGAAGTGTAGGGAAAAGATCCACTGGGAATGGCAAGCTTTTAGAAGAGTCTGCTGTATAATTCATAAAGATTAAAACTATATTTTACACTTGAAAAGTAAACTTTTTTACATAGGGATTATCCAAACTAAAACACCTGGATAGGCTATCGTTGGCTTTCTGCACTGCTGATTTGGTTTCTGTTTGAGGTCTGTTTTTAGGTTAGATATTCTTTCTTCATCAAGACTAATAGCCTGCTTCAGGTGACCCAGCCACATTCTGTAGGGGAAGAGCCAAGACAAAAATAGCTAGGATTTAATGTTGAAAACAAAGGCATTGCTAAAAACCTCAAATTGGATATCTCTCACTTCTTAGGTTCAAACAACATAAACATTTTGCTTCAAGGAATGGCAAAAGTTATCTGTGACAATGTCCTTTTTACATTCCTGGTAACTGAGAGGAACTGATACAAAGTACCTAACTAGTCATCCTAACAAGAAGACTATTCTACTGTTTTTATTAGATGTGATTATAATCCATTCTTGTCCCATTATAACTTGATGTCATTACCTTTAGATGAGAATTGTGTTGAGGAATTTTCTAAGAAGGATGATGTCTTGAGGCTTCTCTCCAGGTATTTTGGAAGAATTTGGATGGGGAGAAAATAGTGGTTAAGAGCAGGGGCATTGATATTGGACAAGGGTGTGACTTCTCTAAACCTCCATTTTTATTTTTACTAAAATGGGTATAATAATAGGTTCTGCCTCAAGTATGATTATAAAAAGTGTTTATCAGATGCATTAATTGCCTATTGAGGTTGTAACAAATTGCCCAAAAGTTAAGTGACTTAAAACACAAATGTATTATCTTAAATTCCAACAGTCTGAAGTCTCAAATGCATCTCACTAGGCTATAGTTGAGGTGTCAGTAGGGCTGTGTTCTTTCTGGAGTCGCTAGGGGAGAATCCACTTTTTTTTTCTAGTTTCTAGAGGCCACCCATATTCCTTGGCTCCTGGCCACCAGCTAGCTTCAAAGCCAGCAATGTCCAGTCAAGTCTTTCTACACTGCATCACTATTATCTGACTCTCTTGCCATCCTCTTCAAGAGTCTACAGAGGAGTCTACCACACCAGGCTAATTTTGTAAAAAATAACTTCTATAGAGACAAGGTCTTGTGTTTACATTGGGACCACCTGGATAATTCAGGATTACGTATTTCTTATCTCAAGTTTAGCTGCCTCAATTCCATCTGCAGCCTTAATTCCCTTTGCCAAGTTGGATAACATTCACAGATTCCAGAGTCTAAGACAAGGATACTTTTAGGGGTCATTATGTCTACCTACCATGTCAGAGTGCCTACTGCTAAGTAAAAACACAAGGACTGGTCATTTTTGCTGTTCTCAGTCCAAAGGAAGAAACAGCCTTTCTCTGAATAGTTTTTGTTAGTTAAGTTAAAAAAAAAGATGTCAATTGACTCATGTCCCAGAAACCAGACTAGCATAGAGCCCTAGCACACTACATTTTAACACATTTTACAAATAGTAGTTTTTGTACTTTACCTACAAAACTGAAAAATAAAGAGCAGCGTTGTTATATCTGACCTAAATACCATGTTCTGTAATTTTCTTGTTCTCTTTTCTCTGTATACATTTTCCTTCCTTGAGAATATTTTACTGCTATGTTGTCAACTTATGTGTAGCTGACTCTTCAAAAATGGAATTTGCGTGTTAACTCTTCTGTTGAGCTTAAAACCACAATCCAGTTGTAAGCTAGGCAACTTCCCCCTCGAATTCTGTGTGTCTCTGACAACATCTCCAGAATTCAAATGAGCCTTTTTTTTTTTTTTTTTTTTTTGAGTCAGGTTCTCATTCTGTTGCCCAGGTTGGATTGCAGTGGCACAATCATGGCTTACCACAGCCTCGACTTCCTGGGGACAGGTGATCCTCACCCTCCTGAGTAGCTGGGACTTACAAATGTGTGCTACCACACCAGGCTAATTTTTAAAAAATAACTTCTGTAGAGACAAGGTCTCTCTGTGTGTCCAGACTGGTCTCAAATTCTGAGCTCATGCCATCGTCAGATTTGGCCTCTAAAGTGCTGGGATTGCAGGAGCCACCACATCGAACCAGATGACCATTTTTGAGGCAAGTTATTTCTTCTTTCCTGCTAGTTGCAAGGGCAACACACACATTCTGCCACACATATGTGAGCATCTGGAGTCACCTGCCCTGTGTACTCCCTAACGCTCTCACCAGTCCTCTCAAGTAGTCTTTCTCACCATGCTATTCAAGCTCTTTGTACCATTGTCTGGATACAGGCATTACCTCTGACTATCTCCAGCGTTTCTTCCTTCACTGATCTGCATCACCCTCTGGAGGTCTCAGGTTCCTACCTCCTATCTCTTCTGTCTTAAGTTAATCAGTGCTTTTGCCTTGAATTAAATAAGTCCTTGTCAGCATGTTGAAGTGTTCAGGGAACTGTTTTTAAACACCCACCATATGGCAGACATTGTGCTTAGACATTTTGCATACATTATCACATTTAATCCTAACTTAATGCCCTGGCAGGTAGATATTATTTCTCCTTTTTTATTTTTTTTAAACTAGTGAGGCAACTGGGGCATAGAGAGCTTTATATAATTCAGCCCAAGCTGCATGGTAAATGGCAAGGAGAAAATTCTAACTCAGTTGTATCTGATTTTGAATTCCCTAATTTTACCACTGCATTAGAGCCTGGTGCTTTGACTTTGTTTTAAGGTACCCAATTTTATAAAGGCTGGCTTGGACTCATGTACTTTAAGGGAAAATCTTCCAGTGACCTAATGACAAATATATCATGGTTTGGTCATCTTGTTGGTAGTTTCTGTGGGCAGGTAAGTACTGCTATGTGTACTATTTTTAACCAAAGATCTAGATTTGTCAGATACCTCCCTTTAAACTGCCTTGCAGATTAACCCAGATACATTTCTCATGTTTTTAAACAAGGAGAGGTGGTGAGGGAAGGAAGTAATTTTTTCATGTGTGGGTGACGTTGAGCCACAGTAAGTTAAGGTTCTTGTGGAGGTAAATAGTCCTGATAAATCTGTTCTTTTTCCATTAGAGATAAACTCTCAGTACCCAGTGACAGGCCAAAACATGCTTTTATTCCTTGACCAAAACACCCACAAAGGAAACAGAAACCAGTTTAGCAAATTTGCAAGTGGGTACAGAAAGATTCCTATAAATAAAGCCTCTCATTGTGCCTCTCTGGTCATGTTAGGTTTGGAATGCTGATGGGTCTATATCATCCTATTCTGAACTCTTAGTGACAACATCGTGAATTTAGTTCTAGCTG
>NW_007130434.1:0-1259 GCF_000164805.1 Carlito syrichta | reverse complement strand
GCTAATTTTTCAATTTATTATAGAGATGAGGTCTTACCAAGTAGGCCAGGCTGTTCTCAAACCCATTGGCTCAGGCAATCCCCTCACCTCAGTAAAAATCACTGCTTTTGCGCTCTTTGTTTCCTGTGGACAGATGCATACAATTGATGCAGTAACAAAATGCAGATTCTTTACTGAAATGTTGAATTCCTTGATCTTCAACTTGGGACAAAAAGAAGAGGTAGAGTTTTATTGAAAACTTTCTAGCAAACAGCAGCTTAACAAATTATTGTATAGCTGTTTGCAATAATATGGAAGAGAACACTACTTTTTGATAATTGTGACATAAGCTTTTCTTGGTTTTTTTTTCATAAAGTTGTTTGCAAAATGTTTATATAATATGCCAAATGGTTATGCTGAAAAGGAAGCATTTCAGAAATGGTTTGAACTGGCTGTCTATTTGTGAAAGTATGTGAGTGTGTCTGTCTGGGCTTGAACATGTGTGTGGGCATGAAACTCGCACATCTCTTTTCACAAAGGATTTGAGGTAGCACAGGATGTCATTCATCCTGGGTAAAAAATCACATCTGATTACAATCAGTTAATAGGTCAGATGCTACACAATGCTCTCATCAACTTCGATTTCTTAAAATCTTGCAAGTTGAAGGAGGTGAGAGCCTGGGACATTTGATTTGCACTGGAGCAAAATTGTTCCCTTGTTCTGAAGAGGTGTAGGGAAAAGATCCACTGGGAATGGCAAGCTTTTAGAAGAGTCTGCTGTATAATTCATAAAGATTAAAACTATATTTTACACTTGAAAAGTAAACTTTTTTAAATAGGAATTATCCAAACTAAAACACCTGAATAGGGTATGGTTGGCTTTCTACACTGCTGATTTGGTTTCTGTTTGAGGTCTGTTTGTAGGTTTGACATTCTTTCTTCATCAAGACTAATAGCCTGCTTCAGGTGACCCAGCCACATTCTGTAGGAGAAGAGCCAAGACAAAAATAGCTAGGATTTAATGTTGAATACAAAGGCATTGCTAAAAACCTCAAATTGGATATCTCTCACTTCTTAGGTTCAAACAACATAAACATTTTGCTTCAAGGAATGGCAAAAGTTATCTGTGACAATGTCCTTTTTACATTCCTGGTAACTGAGAGGAACTGATACAAAAGTACCTAACTAGTCATCCCAACAAGAAGACTATTCTACTGTTTTTATTAGATGTGATTATAATTCCATTCTTGTCCCATTATAACTTGATGTCATTACCTTTA
>NW_007130433.1:3808-5482 GCF_000164805.1 Carlito syrichta | reverse complement strand
AGAGAGAGTCAGAGAGATGGAGAGATAGAGAGAAAGGACCCAAACATAAAGCATGTGGGATAAAATATTAACAATAGTTGAATCTAGGTAAATAGTACATGAGATTACATTCTTCCTAAGCAATGTCAATTCCCATCTATGGGCAGATGATGTTCAAATCTAATCTCCACCCCCAAAAATTATCATAAACTCTAGGTCCATAAATCCAACTGTTTATTATAGTCTTCTAGGATATTCAAAATCAACTTTTCCAAATTTGCTTTGAGAATTTCCCGCCTTTAAGCCTGAGTTTCCTTCAGTGTTCTCTGGCACCAAATTAGATTTCCTCTTCCACCCGACCCCCTACCAACACTCTACAACCAAACAAAAAATCCTACCTATTCTATCCCATAGAGTCTCTTCGATGGATTCACCTCTTTCAATTCTTATTATCATTATTCAGCTTCATATGTCACAGAGGTTATAATCACCAACTACTATGTAGTCTCCTGCTTTCAGGATGTGTCCCCCTCTAATTCGTCTTCTGAATTGTGTCTAATTTCTAAAGTTAAAGTCTGATTTTTTAAAGCTATGCTTAAAAGCCTAATTGTCTCCCTGTTGGCCTCAGATTGAAATTCATATCCTCAATATAATGTACAAGGTATGTGAAGACACTGGTTCTTGCTTATTTTTCTAATCTCATCTCTCTCCTCTCCCATACTCTAGTCTGCCACATTTTATCTCATATCATGCTTTAATCACTTTGGATTTCTTTTCATTGAAGTTTCCTTGGCTACCAGACCTTTGCCTATGCTAGTCTGTCTGCCTTGAGCACTTACTTTCTCTTTCCCCTGCTCCTAACTACTCTTGCAACACATAATCCTATTTGCCTGACTTACACTTTCCTCCTTTAAATTCCAACATAGTTGACTCTACTCTAGGAAACATTCATGACACTCCAACTCTGATCAAACCAGTAATTAGAAACAAACTTAAAATAAAATAATGGAATTATCAGAAATACATTTTTAAAACATAAAGTATGTATACATTCATTCAGTCAATGAGGTTTTCCATAAATATTTATTGAACACCTTTTAAATGTCCAACAACTTATAGTTGGTTCATTGAACAGATATTATTGATTTTCTACAATGGTCCATACACTGTTTTGGATGCAGTCAACAGTCTTAGATCTTAAATTTTAATAGGGGTAACTAATCACAAATACATAAATGTATGATATCAGTTAGTGAAAAGCAGCATGAAGGTCTTGCTACCCTAGATACAGCAGTCAGAGAAGACCTCTCCAAGGAAGGGTTATATGAGCAGGGACCTAAATAGAATGATGACAGAGCAAGGTCAGGTCAATACCTGGGGAAAGAACATTCTAACAAAAGAGTGCTGTGCCAACTGCAAGTACAAAGATTTTAAGTAACATTCTTGGTGCATTCAAGGAACAGTAAAGAGGATTGCCTGTGTTAAACTCAATGAGCAAGAGGATATTGGTGGAAAAGAGTTCTAAGGGCCAGGACCTGAGGTGTTGAGCAGTAAATTCACTCTCTGTCAGGTCCAGTTTACTCTGGGGATTGATTTAATTTGTCCTCATAATTTTGTATTATGGATGGAGAACACACAGTGGACTGCATTTTGTGGGAAGGAAGCAGTTTTAGGGATGAAGGTCAATGGAAGGAG
>NW_007130433.1:0-3173 GCF_000164805.1 Carlito syrichta | reverse complement strand
ATCGAATTATTTTCCCAAAATGGTACCTATTCTATTTTATTTATTTGTTAATCAGTCTCTACTCATTCATCATATCCTCTTTTTTCAGTATTTGATTATTGTTTTTTTTTCCTTCTTCATGTTTTTGCCCTACTATTTTTTGTTGAAAAAAAAAATATCTGATGAGAATACTTCTTCAAGTGTGAAATAAATAAAAATAAATAAATGATAGACAATAGATTCGAAAATAAAATATGAAAATAAAACAGTATATAGAAGACACATAATTCATGTTGAGAGAAATTATATAATATAAAAATGTACATTATTAAACAATCTCCAAATAATCATTGATGTAAATATTTTAATTCAATATTAACTTCTCTTAAGGTACTATAATATTCATATATGTGACTTATATGTGTAACTATCATCTATTTTCTTCTACAGTCTTTATTATAGGAGCTTGAAGTCAAGCTCAAAACTCATTTTCATTATGATCTGGGTTTTTTCCTTCATTTTCTTTCTGTTCCTCTTCTCTTGTAACAATTTTGTACTTTCTAAATCAGATAGTTTTTGTTGCTGTTATTGTTTTTGTTTTTGAGTGAGTTTCACTCTATCACCCAGGCTAGAATACAATAGCAGGATCTCAACTCACTGCAGCTTTGACCTCCTGAGCTCAGGTGACACTTCTACCTCAGCCTCCTGTGTATAGGCTAGTGTTTTGAGGTTTTTTAAATTCCCTGTAGAGACAAGGCCTCACTGTGTTGTTCAAGCTGGTCTCAAACTCCTGATCTGAAGTGATCTTCCTACCTTGACTTCCCAAAGTGCTGGGATTACAGGCATGAACCACTATGCCTGGTCCAAAAATTCCTAGTTTCACAGATGTCAAAACTGAGATGGGGGGTGGAGGTGGGGGAGTTCAGTAATTAACCCCACATCACATGGCTGGAAAGCAAAGGAAGAGACTTAAACCCAAGTTGACTGTCTTCATAATCTTAACTGTTCATTACTCTGCAATTCTAGCTTTCAGAAAATAACCTAGGTAGCTTGGGAACAGGAGAATGTGCTTTCTACCTAATATGAGACATTTTCCTCAAGGAAAAACAGAACTTTAAGAGACTATTTTTCTTTAGTCATAAAGTATGCTCACACAGATGGAAAGAGAAGGAAATTTCAAAGGCTGCAGAATGTCTGATTGCTGAATCACCATTATAACCCCAGTGCTTAACCTAGGCTAGCTTCAAATACATATTTCCCAAAAAACATTAATTTTCATTACATGTTACTTTATCTGGTTTAATGAAAGCTCTTTTACACAAGCTAACCTTACAGGAATTTTATGATGTACTTATTTTCCACAAAGCCTAATACACTTGATATGTCCTATAAATGTTAGCCAACCATAATTGCTGCTATAAGCAGTTCATAATTTATTTTAATAATTGCCCTTGCTGAGCACAGAGCCTCACAACTCTATTCCTACCACTTTGGTAGGCCAAAGTGGAGGATTGCTTGAGCCCAGGAGTTCAAGACAGCCCAGGCAACATAGCTAGATCTTGTCTCCACAAAAACAATCAAAAAATTAGCCAGACATGATGGCACACACCTGTAGTCCCAACAGAGGAAGGCTGAGTTCCAGCTACTAGGAAGGATCGCCTGAGCTCCAGAGGTCAAGGCTGTGGTGAGCTGTGATAGTGCCACTGAACTCCAGCCTAAGTGTCAGAGTAAGACCTCAACTTAAAAACAAAATAAAATAAAATAATTGCTCTTAAACACTCATCTCACACCCATCCCATGGAGATCCTTGTTTCAGAACTGACACTATTTATATGGCTCAGCATCTTGATCACATGTGTTTCTCCATCTGGCACTTTGCCTGAGAGGGCAAGTGTTCTTTTTGGTTTTCTACAGAGTACATTTTGAGATGGATCTACACTAAGAGGGAAACTTACATCTCAGATAAAGTCTATATCCTTAGCATTGCAAAGTGATATTAGCAAAAGTACTTTTATAACCCTACCTGCCAATAATTATTATCTATAATTAGTAAGACTGCATGATTCCAAAATTACCCATCTTGAAAGACTTCTTTTTATCATAAATTTTCCTTTTGCAAAAGATCTAGTCCCACCCCCTTAAAAAAAAGTCCAGTTTGAACAAATTCTAATTATGTAATCAAGTAGATTTGTCAATCTCCTAAAAATAAATCAACCAACCTGGACATTTAAAGTCATGTTATCATAAATTGATCACTCTACATGGTATGGTAAAAGATATAAGGAAAGTAAAGAAGTCACTAGGAAATAAAGGACTAAACTAGAGTAAAATAAAGAACTAAACTAGAAAAAGAATCTAGAATAAAAACTAGAGGAGATGTGGAAGGAGATGTAGATTTGATGCCGGGTGGGTTGTGACGCAAACCTGTGGATTCTGTAGCTCATCTCCAAAATGAATTCTGAGCAGCCAGCAAAGTTTTAAAACAAAGCTTATTAGAGAAAGAAGAGAGGAAAGAAAGTGATACATGCCAAAGCTGGCATGGGTGAGAAAAATCAAGCCATTTGCTTTTTACAATAGACCTGATATACCTTCGCAGTGATTGATATGCTAATGAGGGCAGAGCCCAGGTAACTGCTACTCCAGAGATTAACATCTCTAGGCTTGATCGTAGGAGGGGGGTGGAGGGGTGATCTTTTCCTGACCACATTGTCTTTTGCAGAAGACCTGCCAGGTGTTTCCAATTCACAAGTTCCTGAGTTAAAGTATTTTTTTTTAAATCATTTCTATGGTTTTGGTTAGTTAAGGAGTGGTATTAGGGCTTCTGCCTTTGACAGGGAACCTGAAAGATACTTAGTGATTATTATATTATGCTAAATCATGAATTGAAAGGTTGGGCTGTCCTATTCTTACATCTGATGGGATTTTCTTTTGATTTACTGAGGGTAGTCTGCCAGCTTGGTCTGCAGTAAAATGTAACTTTAAAAATGTCTGAATGCTTCCTAAAATGGGAAATTTATCTATGTCTGACCTGCCACCCTGCCTCAGACTTACTCTAGTAAATCAGAGCTTTTAGCTACCTACATCCCCAAAATGATAGACAACCAATATGTAGCTGATATTTATCAGAAACTATGCTACTTAGATACATAGTGGACAACTCAAAGCACAATTAAAAGATTAGTTTTACAAAACCT
>NW_007130432.1:0-779 GCF_000164805.1 Carlito syrichta | reverse complement strand
CATCCCATGGAGATCCTTGTTTCAGAACTGACACTATTTATATGGCTCAGCATCTTGATCACATGTGTTTCTCCATCTGGCACTTTGCCTGAGAGGGCAAGTGTTCTTTTTGGTTTTCTACAGAGTACATTTTGAGATGGATCTACACTAAGAGGGAAACTTACATCTCAGATAAAGACTATATCCTTAGCATTGCAAAGTGATATTAGCAAAAGTACTTTTATAACCCTACCTGCCAATAATTATTATCTATAATTAGTAAGACTGCATGATTCCAAAATTACCCATCTTGAAAGACTTCTTTTTATCATAAATTTTCCTTTTGCAAAAGGTCTAGTCCCACCCCCGTAAAAAAAAAAGTCCAGTTTGAACAAGTTCTAATTATGTAATCAAGTAGATTTGTCAATCTCCTAAAAATAAATCAACCAACCTGGACATTTAAAGTCATGTTATCATAAATTGATCACTCTACATGGTATGGTAAAAGATATAAGGAAAGTAAAGAAGTCACTAGGAAATAAAGGACTAAACTAGAGTAAAATAAAGAACTAAACTAGAAAAAGAATCTAGAATAAAAACTAGAGGAGATGTGGAAGGAGATGTAGATTTGATGCCGGGTGGGTTGTGATGCAAACCTGTGGATTCTGTAGCTCATCTCTAAAATGAATTCTGAGCAGCCAGCGAAGTTTTAAAACAAAGCTTATTAGATAAAGAGAGAGGAAAGAAAGTGATACATGCCAAAGCTGGCATGGTGAGAAAAAAGCAAGCCATTTGCTTTT
>NW_007130431.1:0-3756 GCF_000164805.1 Carlito syrichta | reverse complement strand
TCAGTCACACAGCTACTTTCATAGGGAGAACATTTTTTCCCACATTAAGGAAGACTTCATATATTTTCACCTTGAAATGTCATCTTACTGCTCACCAGTGAAAAATAAGTTTCATGGGAGAACATAGGTACTACTGCATAAAACAAAAGTATTTAATCTTTTTCATTTCAACTGGTTAGGACATTTATAGTTATTTGAGCATTTTATGATACTTATCTTTTACTGTTTTCTATAATAATTACTCATATCTGGGCCAGGTATGATTGCTTATGCCTGAAATCCTAGCACTTAGGGAGGCTGAGGAGGATTACTCAAGGCCAGGAGTTCAAGATCAGTCTGGGCATCATGGTGAGAACTTCTCTCTACAAAAAATATAAAAATTAGTTGGGTGTAGTAGCATATGCTTATAGTCCCAGTTACTTAGGAGGCTGAGGTGGGAGGTTCACTTGAGCCCAGGAGTTCTACGTTACAGTGAAATAATTGCGCTACTGCATTCCAGCCTGGGTGAGAGAGTGAGACCATGCCTCTTAAAAAAAAAAAAAACTTATCTTATTAGTTTTCACAATTTCAAAAACATACAATAAGGACAAAAAATAAATTGTTATTGTTGTGTCTTAAAAACACAGAAACTTTCATGGTAATTAAAACAGTACTGTTGAATACAGACTCCATTGCTATAGTGACAATAAACTCAAGATTCTTTTTTAAAAGGTAATATGTTTAGTGTGTGGTGTTTTTGAGGATAGGTATACTGTCAAATGGCAGGAATAAAGAAAAGAAGGAAGTGCTATAATTAAAGGCTTGTGCTGGTGAAAAGGGGAATTGGAGAGGGAATTCTTAGTCATTATTCAAAAATCCTGTTTTTCTCCTACACTGTAACTGCCAGTAGAAAGTCTTTCAATATCTCATTTAAGTCACTTTTTTCCCAAAGACCAAAGGTTGTGACTATAACATGAACATTTTCACATTTAATAATATGCTGGGGTTGAAGAAATTTTCCCATCTCAATTTATTATTAACCGCAGCAAACACATCAGGCTTACTTGATATTAACTATTATACAAAGTGATTTTTGTGTGCTGACTCATTAACATGTTAACACATTTTAGCATAATGACATATTATTCATGCAATAAACTGCATTAGCATTTCCATTAATGGAAGCATCATTTTTTTATTTGCTCAGGCCAGAAACATTGGTGTAATTCTAGACTCTTCTCTTTGTCTCCCAAAGAGAAAGCTCAGAGATCCTGTAGGTTCTCTTCTCAGAATAAATCTGAAGTCTGTCCAGCCTTTATCACTTGCACAGATTCCTCCTCTATCCAAACACCATCATCTTTTGACTACATTGTGTGAATAGTCTCCTTACTGGTATCCCCATTTCTGTCTTTGCTCCACACCCTCCAGACTAGTCAGTTTTCAGTAAGTAGGGGATACAATTAAAATGTAAATATTGGCCCAGTGCAGTGGTTCATGCCTGTAATCCTAACACTTTGGGAGGCCAAGGCCAGTGGATTGCTTGAGTCTAGGAGTTCAAGACCATCCTGGGCAACATTATGAGACTTCATCTTTATGAAAACAACAAAAAATATTAGCTGGGTGTAGTAATGCTCCCTAGTCCCAGTTACTCTGGAGGCTGAGGAAAGAGGATCACCTCAGTCCAGAAGGTCAAGGTTGCAGTGAGCCATGATCATGCCATTGCACTCCACCCTGGGTGGCAACATGAGATGCTGACTCAAACAAACAAACAAACAAAACCCCTACTGTGTCACTCCTTTGTCCCAACCTCTTCCAGAGTTTGGTATCTCTCTCAGAGTAAAGCCAAACCAAAATTATTTTTTTGTTTTTGTAAAGATGAAGTCTCATAATGCTGCCCAGGCTGGTCTTGAACTCTTGGGCTCAAGCAATCCTCTGGCCTTGGCCTCCCAAAGTTCTAGGATTATAGGCATAAGCCACCACACGAGGCCTATATTTACATTTAATTGTATCCTCTACTTTGTCCCACAGGGCCCTATGGGATCATCCCCCCACCACACCACACACACACACACACACACACACACACACACACACACATACACACACACCTTACTTTCTATAAGTCCTTCCTCATCACCCTGCTCCATTCACTGACTGTTTTTTGGTGTTCCTGGAACTTACCAGGAACACTTCTTTCTTAAGGCCTTGGTAATTTACTGTCCTCTCTACTTTGAAGGTCCTCACCATAGAAATAAAAAAGGTCAACTCCCCACTTTCTTCAAGTTCTCATGAAGTTGTCTTTTCGGTGAGACCTTCTCCAATCATCTTGTCTAAAACTTCAAATCCCCTGCCCATCAACAGTTCCTATATATTCTTCTCTGTTTTTTGTTAATTTTATCTTTTGCACTCATCACTAATGCATATATGTACATGTGTATTTATCTGCTTACTGGAACACAGACTTTATGAAGAAGAAATGTTTGTCTTTTTTTTTCTTCTTTATATTCTATCCCTTGTACCAAGAGCAGGGCCTGGCATGTAGATTACCTTCAATAAATATTTGTTGAATCTTATTCATTAGGTACAACTATTACCCCCAGTTCAATCCTATCCATTAGGTACAATTATTACCCCCATGTATAGATAAGAAAGTTAAGGAGTAGAAGGATTAAGCAAAGTATTCAAGGTCAAACAAGCAAAGCAAATCAGAGCCAGAATTTAAATAAAAAATCTTGGCTCTATTGTTTATACTCAAATTAATTTATGACATGGCTTACATACTTGAGTGACTGCAAAAATTAATTGGAAGAAGAAAGCTACATATAGATTCATCTGTCTCTTGACTTTTCTTCAATATGCTTTCTTTTCAGTTAAATGGAAAAATTGAGTGGTGTTTGGCTTTGACAGCATAGTCAGATACAGTAAAACTTCTTTCTCCCATCAGCCTTTAATTTCTTTGTGTAAAAAGTTTGTGATATTTTTTTTTTTTACATTTAAAATTTTTTCTAAAAGAAAACATCCATGTGGACATTTGAATCATCATAATAAAGTAACATATTCGCAATGGCAAAAAGTTAACACTAAGGACAAATATAAAATGAAAGCATGTATTGAATGCCTGCTATGTGCTGAGGTAAGTAGGCACTGCAAGGACATATTTGGAGTCTAATAGGAAAACAGACACATACTCTGACCATTAAAATTATGCATTTTTTAAGTTTCACAATAGGCTATGAACAATTCTAAACTGTGATTTAGAAAAAGAAATGCCAAACTGAAATCTGCTGATGGCTGAAGCAAGGCCTTGGAGAGTGAGTTGTGGGGCAGATAAATGACAGTGATTGAAAGGGATGAAACATCTCAGCAGTGAAGAAATAGTTTCTCAAATATGAGGTGGAAGAAGGCCCATGATAAATGTGACTTACCTCACAGTTTTGCCTTAGAGGATGAGAAAGAATTATTAAATATTTTATTTCTATAGAATTAAAATGACAGGCAAATCAGTTACTGGAAGAATATGTTGAATTTAACTTGTAAATAAGATATCATTACTTAGCCAAATGCATCATATAGAAAATTGTCAAGATCATTTCCCCTGACTATCTTAATCCATTCTTTCATAGGATTCAAGTTGCAGGGTACTGACAAACCAGATCCAGAAATTCTGTTTTCCAAGTTTTTGTGTTTTTTTTTTGCTAATATACTAAGCCAATTCAAACTTCCTATACTTAACAGCTCAACAAAAAAATGCTATTTATTCTGTGTCCGTTTAGTGTG
>NW_007130430.1:0-3757 GCF_000164805.1 Carlito syrichta | reverse complement strand
CAGGAGTTCAAGACCAGTCTGGGCATCAATGTGAGACCTTCTCTCTACAAAAAATATAAAAATTAGTTGGGTGTAGTAGCATATGCTTATAGTCCCAGTTACTTAGGAGGCTGAGGTGGGAGGTTCACTTGAGCCCAGGAGTTCTACGTTACAGTGAAATAATTGCGCTACTGCATTCCAGCCTGGGTGAGAGAGTGAGACCATGCCTCTTAAAAAAAAAAAAACTTATCTTATTAGTTTTCACAATTTCAAAAACATACAATAAGGACAAAAAATAAATTGTTATTGTTGTGTCTTAAAAACACAGAAATTTTCATGGTAATTAAAACAGTACTGTTGAATACAGACTCCATTGCTATAGTGACAATAAACTCAAGATTCTTTTTTAAAAGGTAATATGTTTAGTGTGTGGTGTTTTTGAGGATAGGTATACTGTCAAATGGCAGGAATAAAGAAAAGAAGGAAGTGCTATAATTAAAGGCTTGTGCTGGTGAAAAGGGGAATTGGAGAGGGAATTCTTAGTCATTATTCAAAAATCCTGTTTTTCTCCTACACTGTAACTGCCAGTAGAAAGTCTTTCAATATCTCATTTAAGTCACTTTTTTCCCAAAGACCAAAGGTTGTGACTATAACATGAACATTTTCACATTTAATAATATGCTGGGGTTGAAGAAATTTTCCCATCTCAATTTATTATTAACTGCAGCAAACACATCAGGCTTACTTGATATTAACTATTATACAAAGTGATTTTTGTGTGCTGACTCATTAGCATGTTAACACGTTTTAGCATAATGACATATTATTCATGCAATAAACTGCATTAGCATTTCCATTCATGGAAGCATCATTTTTTTATTTGCTCAGGCCAGAAACATTGGTGTAATTCTAGACTCTTCTCTTTGTCTCCCAAAGAGAGAGCTCAGAGCTCCTGTAGGCTCTCTTCTCAGAATAAATCTGAAGTCTGTCCTTTCTTTATCACTTGCACAGATTCCTCCTCTATCCAAACACCATCATCTTTTGACTACATTGTGTGAATAGTCTCCTTACTGGTATCCCCATTTCTGTCTTTGCTCCACACCCTCCAGACTAGTCAGTTTTCAGTAAGTAGGGGATACAATTAAAATGTAAATATTGGCCCAGTGCAGTGGTTCATGCCTGTAATCCTAACACTTTGGGAGGCCAAGGCCAGTGGATTGCTTGAGTCTAGGAGTTCAAGACCATCCTGGGCAACATTATGAGACTTCATCTTTATGAAAACAACAAAAAATATTAGCTGGGTGTAGTAATGCTCCCTAGTCCCAGTTACTCTGGAGGCTGAGGAAAGAGGATCACCTCAGCCCAGAAGGTCAAGGTTGCAGTGAGCCATGATCATGCCATTGCACTCCACCCTGGGTGGCAACATGAGATGCTGACTCAAACAAACAAACAAACAAAACCCCTACTGTGTCACTCCTTTGTCCCAACCTCTTCCAGAGTTTGGTATCTCTCTCAGAGTAAAGCCAAACCAAAATTATTTTTTTGTTTTTGTAAAGATGAAGTCTCATAATGCTGCCCAGGCTGGTCTTGAACTCTTGGGCTCAAGCAATCCTCTGGCCTTGGCCTCCCAAAGTTCTAGGATTATAGGCATAAGCCACCACACGAGGCCTATATTTACATTTAATTGTATCCTCTACTTTGTCCCACAGGGCCCTATGGGATCATCCCCCCACCACACCACACACACACACACACACACACACACACACACACACACATACACACACACCTTACTTTCTATAAGTCCTTCCTCATCACCCTGCTCCATTCACTGACTGTTTTTTGGTGTTCCTGGAACTTACCAGGAACACTTCTTTCTTAAGGCCTTGGTAATTTACTGTCCTCTCTACTTTGAAGGTCCTCACCATAGAAATAAAAAAGGTCAACTCCCCACTTTCTTCAAGTTCTCATGAAGTTGTCTTTTCGGTGAGACCTTCTCCAATCATCTTGTCTAAAACTTCAAATCCCCTGCCCATCAACAGTTCCTATATATTCTTCTCTGTTTTTTGTTAATTTTATCTTTTGCACTCATCACTAATGCATATATGTACATGTGTATTTATCTGCTTACTGGAACACAGACTTTATGAAGAAGAAATGTTTGTCTTTTTTTTTCTTCTTTATATTCTATCCCTTGTACCAAGAGCAGGGCCTGGCATGTAGATTACCTTCAATAAATATTTGTTGAATCTTATTCATTAGGTACAACTATTACCCCCAGTTCAATCCTATCCATTAGGTACAATTATTACCCCCATGTATAGATAAGAAAGTTAAGGAGTAGAAGGATTAAGCAAAGTATTCAAGGTCAAACAAGCAAAGCAAATCAGAGCCAGAATTTAAATAAAAAATCTTGGCTCTATTGTTTATACTCAAATTAATTTATGACATGGCTTACATACTTGAGTGACTGCAAAAATTAATTGGAAGAAGAAAGCTACATATAGATTCATCTGTCTCTTGACTTTTCTTCAATATGCTTTCTTTTCAGTTAAATGGAAAAATTGAGTGGTGTTTGGCTTTGACAGCATAGTCAGATACAGTAAAACTTCTTTCTCCCATCAGCCTTTAATTTCTTTGTGTAAAAAGTTTGTGATATTTTTTTTTTTTACATTTAAAATTTTTTCTAAAAGAAAACATCCATGTGGACATTTGAATCATCATAATAAAGTAACATATTCGCAATGGCAAAAAGTTAACACTAAGGACAAATATAAAATGAAAGCATGTATTGAATGCCTGCTATGTGCTGAGGTAAGTAGGCACTGCAAGGACATATTTGGAGTCTAATAGGAAAACAGACACATACTCTGACCATTAAAATTATGCATTTTTTAAGTTTCACAATAGGCTATGAACAATTCTAAACTGTGATTTAGAAAAAGAAATGCCAAACTGAAATCTGCTGATGGCTGAAGCAAGGCCTTGGAGAGTGAGTTGTGGGGCAGATAAATGACAGTGATTGAAAGGGATGAAACATCTCAGCAGTGAAGAAATAGTTTCTCAAATATGAGGTGGAAGAAGGCCCATGATAAATGTGACTTACCTCACAGTTTTGCCTTAGAGGATGAGAAAGAATTATTAAATATTTTATTTCTATAGAATTAAAATGACAGGCAAATCAGTTACTGGAAGAATATGTTGAATTTAACTTGTAAATAAGATATCATTACTTAGCCAAATGCATCATATAGAAAATTGTCAAGATCATTTCCCCTGACTATCTTAATCCATTCTTTCATAGGATTCAAGTTGCAGGGTACTGACAAACCAGATCCAGAAATTCTGTTTTCCAAGTTTTTGTGTTTTTTTTTTGCTAATATACTAAGCCAATTCAAACTTCCTATACTTAACAGCTCAACAAAAAAATGCTATTTATTCTGTGTCCGTTTAGTGTGCTTGACATCCTCATGTGTGTTTTCTTACTCCTGACCCTCCCAATTCATTCCTCTGAAAAATGTTTTCTAGCTCATTATTTCCCTTATTTGACAAGGTCACTCTGAACTTCCTGCCAAACCATTGACAGTATGATCTAGCTTAGTGACAGACTTCCTCAGGTCTTTCAATCGGAGGGCACAGTGCCCTTATATGGTGGTCATTCCATCAATAGGAAAGCAAAGAAGGAGTAAGATACTGAGATAATACATGCTAAGAAGAAAATAATAGAGTAATATGATCACCTGTGACTGGAATGGGGGGAGCAGTGATGCAATTAGCT
>NW_007130429.1:0-4268 GCF_000164805.1 Carlito syrichta | reverse complement strand
GACCCTCCCAATTCATTCCTCTGAAAAGTGTTTTCTAGCTCATTATTTCCCTTATTTGACAAGGTCACTCTGAACTTCCTGCCAAACCATTGACAGTATGATCTAGCTTAGTGACAGACTTCCTCAGGTCTTTCAATCGGAGGGCACAGTGCCCTTATATGGTGGTCACTCCATCAATAGGAAAGCAAAGAAGGAGTAAGAGACTGAGATAATACATGCTAAGAAGAAAATAATAGAGTAATATGATCACCTGTGACTGGAGTGGGGGGAGCAGTGGTGCAATTAGCTTGGATAATGATGGAGACATCTCTGAGAAGATTGAAATCTGACAGATTTCAATTCCAATGATACCTTCTCAGAAACAAAGAACTGAATACCGCATGTTCTCACATTAGCACAAAGGAGGAATTGACAGTTGCTGGGCACTGCCAGAGGAGGGAGGGAAGAAGGGGCTGGGCACGTAACAACACAAAGGGTACCTGGTCCTATACCACAGAAGTGAGGACCAGCTGAAGGCCCAAGCTTCACCTGCGGGCAGTTTATTTGTGTACTTCATTCTTACTTGTACCTCACATCTCTATAGTAAAATAAAGTATTACTAAAAAATTGAAATCCAATGATGAGTAGAAGGCAGTCATGCAGAAATCTGGGAGAATAGCTAACTAAAGAGAGAGAAAGGCCTAGAGGTGGAAATTTACCTGTTTTATTCAAAGAGCAGAAGGAATGCCAGTATTACTGGAAAAAGGGATAGAGAGTATAAAACGAGGTTTTCAGAGTTAGATGAGGACTGAGTGTGCACTCAGAACTGACTTTCATTTAGCACTGGAATTGTTTTTACGTGCGTCCCAATTATAAATTTACTAGTATTCATCATAGAAAATAACTTGAACCTTCTGTACACTTCATGCTTTATAAAAAACCTTTACATGCATTCTCATTTTACTTAACGTTTCATAACGCCACTGTGAAGTATGCAGGACTGACATTATTTCTGTTTTACAGATAAGGAAATTAATGGTACATAAATGTTACAAGAGTTACATAAAAAGGTCTTGAAAAGGTCTACAACCTCACTTACCTCCCATCCCCCTTCACACACACATGTTCTGAATCCCTATGCTTCATCAGAATTGTCAAAAAGTCAAAAGTGTTTTAGCTTGAATATGAAGTAAACTCATGGTTTTAGTATAAATAGGGCCTCATTATAACTCAAACCAGGAAAATGAAAAGAATTGCTACAATGAATAAAAGAAAAGGTAACCTCAGTTAGCTCTAACTACATGCTCTTTTTGGCTACATCTTTGATTCTACTAGATAACTTGTTTATGATTCATATGATTACTGTCAGATTAAAGTTTTAAGTCATTCATTCTGGAACATGTATTTGAGGAGTATTGGACAGGGTAAGCCAGATGAGAGATGTTGGCAATCTGAACTAGGGCAATGATAGTTGAGGTCTCCTAGCTCAACCACCCTTGTCACCAAGTTATGTCAGTATTGTATGATCAAGAATGGTTCCTGTCTTGTTGAAATGATGTCACACGTGACAGTACTTAAAAATTCAAAGAAGTGAACTGTAACTATTTTTCTTCTATTTTACATATGTTTATTTTATCAGAAAATATACTAGATTATATTTTATTGTAGATTTCAGTTATATTTAATGCATAACTTTTTCTCTTCTATATGCTTAAAATTTGCTTTTTTAATCATATATTTTCAAACATAAATTGATCTATAATTTTTAGAATTAAAAAATTATTTTCTATCAAGAAATACTATGCTACTCTGTTGTGGGTTATATTTGTGTTGTGTTTGTATGTTTTATGGCATAAATTCTTACAAGAATACATTCTTACAAGAAGAAAGAAAACAATTTTAAAAATTGAAGAAACAATCTAGGCATATTAGATATATCCCAGTGTTGAAGCTACCAAGCCCATTTTTTTTAGAGGCAAGAGATAGCTAATCCATGTGGTCCTGTAAACAAAAAATTAAATAAGATATATATAAAGGTATATTGTTTACTGACTCAACCTATTCACTAAAAAAACCTTTTCATCCTTGGTGGATGACGAGATTAGGTGTTTTTATAATTCCTTTTCTAAATAATTACTCCTTCCTGTTTCTTGTTTATTGTTTTAATAATTTTGGTTGTATTTCTACAAATGTTATTCTCTGTATGACATAGTCTTGATTGAAGTTTGGTGGCTTTTCCTTTTTAATTCAGTTATTTTCTTTTTTTTTTATTTTTGCTTTGGCATGCTGACGTCTTAACATTTTCTTTGGATTATTAAATTCTTGTTATAAAATTTTTTACTTCAAAAGTAACTCTTTTTTTAGTTTTTAAACTCTTACACATTTATTAAACTTAAGATACATATTTAATATAAGAATGTCTTTTTAAAAATTCTCAATTTTTTTGCCAAGTTTCAAAGCTGGTTTTCTGGCTTAGCATTTCAGATCCTTGTGATAATTTTTTTTTTTTTTTTGAAAAGCCACTGCCACTAGATCTTAAATTTGAGAAAAAGATCTTGTGGTTATTATTCACTAGTGTTGTGATACTTTTTCTCTGTTTCAAACACATTAACTAAATTTAATATCTTATAATTTCAGAAATTTCCAGGATACTTATAGTTTCTAATCTTTTTATAAATAGGTCAAATTAATTTTAAGGTATATATGATAATCAGTATATTAAAATGCATCATGATTTAAATGTGCTCAAGAACTTTTTAAAGGGCTAGCACACTTTTTGTATTATTTTAAAAATGCAAACATGAAAGGATTAGATCCACTTCCTCTTATATATCTTTACACTTTTCTCCAGATAGCAACAATATGTACCTGGAAGTATATATATATATATATATTATGCAAACACTGAAATCAAGACAAAAAAAGTCCTGTTAAACAAAATTGGATCAGAAGCACATGCTGAAAGTGAAGAACTCAGGATAAAATGGTGATATTTCAAAAGAAAATTTGTTTTCTCATAGATTTCTCTTAGTACATATTCAGACACTGGTACATCAGCAAGAGGAAACATTCCTTCAAAATTATCTGGTTTTTGGTATTTTGAGAGGAGAGTAGCTTTCAACATGCTTTCAACTTCTCTTGCATTCTTTGCTTTGTCAATGTATACATTTTACTATTGAGACTCTCCAGCAAAAATAGTGGAAAGGGAGTATTTTTTTATAGCTGAAATGATAAATACTGCTGGGAAAAGGAAAATAGCCTTTTTGAAATGAAAATGGTAAACAACAGGCATCTGATAGTAAAAAATGGTAAAGTAAGATATTTTATATTTGTGTTTTGTATCAACTTTACTATTATTTATGATTTACTACTCTTGAATCATTGCAGATTAGTGATGATGATATTAGCAACACAAAAATGACAAAAATGATCAAGCTACCAAACTACCCAAGTGCTTTTAGGGCATCTTTTTTCTATTTCTCCCTGCAGTCAGGGAAACAATTAGATTGACATTTAGTTATTCTATTTCCAGCAGGAAGCTTACTTAATGCCTTTTCAGAGATGATTAAAGCCTTATGCCACTTAGTAATAAAGAGAGCTAACTTAAAAGGCTATCATTGTTGGTAAGATTCATAGTTGTAAGCATTAAGCATTTTGGAGGCAAGTCCTCTACCTTTTGCCATGATAAGGTTGACATAAGAAGCAGTGGAGGTTGAAAGCACAGGGGATCCTCGACCATCCCTTCAGAAGATTTGTAGAGTTGTACTTTAAAGAAGATTCCCTATGCCTTCTATTACACAGAGTGACTTACTACAAGGAATTCCTAGCTTGACTCCTGTCTTCCTGTTTTCTCCCTGCCTTTCTCATCCATTAGTCACATTGCCATCTTAGAAGTCCTTCTAAAACATAGAACTCATTGGTTCTCTATTTTTAAAAATATTGAAGATTTCCCATTACCTGCTTCATATGATGCATGGCACACATGACTTTTCATATGGTGTACGGCACACAGGGTTTTTAACCTATATATCTAGTACCTCCTGTCCTCTATAAGATCTCTTTCCATAGAGCTGATGTAAGGAATACCTACCCTTTGGATTGTTGGATTGTTGCATGGGTACAGTGAGAAAATGTATATAAAGTACTTCATAATAACTAGCATTTATGTGAGCTATTACCATATTACAAGGTACCAAGGAATAAGCTGGAAGTTTATACATATTCTCTCATTTAATTTTCATACACCTCATGAGAGTAGATGCTTTTATAAACCAGTCTATAAAAAAAAA
>NW_007130428.1:0-3504 GCF_000164805.1 Carlito syrichta | reverse complement strand
GCCCCATCCCCTCCCTTCCATCCTCTTCCATCCTCACTCCTACCATATTGTCATGTAATAGTAATAATTTGTTTATATATCTAATGCCTCTGATCTGTTGGCCCTTCCATGAGTGCAGGCATTATATCTCCATTATCTTTGTATCCTCAGAACTTAGCATCATGTATAGCACTCCACAACTGTTGGCAATTGAAGGCATGAAGTAGACTCCTCGGATAATTTTAAAGTATGTGGGCTCTCCCCTTTCTCAATAATGCTGAATTGCTGCTTCCATTTATAATTAATTGCACTAACTCTTCAACTAATACTGAGTTAGATCATTAGTCAGATATAAGAGGGTAAGAAAGGGCCAAAAGATGAAAGCAAATCACCCTCTTTTACTTCATTCCTTTTTCCTGACCCCTATGAAATTGGTAGATTTTCTTGTCAAAAGAGAAAGAAACAAGGTTGAAGGAGAGAAGAGACAGGGAGAGATAGTAAAATAAATTTAAATTTGCTTTAAATAATACTATGTTTCATGCTAAGTCTGCTAAGATCCATGTCTACTTTTTTACCTCTGATCCTTTTTAACAATATTTTGCAAACAGAGTAAAACCTACTTTCACAGCATTTCTGAGAGGTTGACAAATGAGGAAACACTCTTAAATTATAACATTTAAGAACTTAAGAGAGTCAACTGATGAGCACATGGTCACCAAGTGATTTCACAGAAAGTTCCAGGAATAGAGCTTGGGTCTTCTGACTACGAGTTCAGGGTCCTAGTCATTCAACGACTGCCATGTTCCCAGCAGAAGTTGGTAAAAATAGAAGATGACACACCTGACAAAGAAATCATTGTCATTGCCAGTGTCCATACTCTATTTTTAATACTTAATAGCATATTTTAAAGCTTATAAATGCATATTTGCTATTGGTTACTATGTAATATTATGTTAAAAATACCAGTATAAAAAAAACTGCTGTAATTTACATTATGCACTTAAATATAGAGAACCTGCATAATATCACCATGATGGCATTTCATCAATTGTAGAATAAACTGCATAAATATTCATTCCTCAATATTATTCTGCTGAAGAAAGCAAAAATTATTTTTACAACAAGCTTTCTTAAAATACTTGTGTGACAGGATTCTCCATCTATGAGTGAGATTCAACAACTATAAGGTTCAAAGCAACTCTGAGGGAAAACTAATAATGTGATAAAATAATAGTCAATATGATCTAAATACAGTACTATATATCTATAAATTATAATACTATTGTTTTAAAATTTTTAAAGATGTGGGGCACAATTCAAGATGAGATATACAAGTGGACCTCCCTTTGGTCCTCACTACCCTGAAATCAGGTCCCTTATTGGTGAAGTGTGCCCCACCCCTCCCCTGGCAGTTTTCCACTACTGCCAATCCCTTTCTTATAATATTATGATAAATGTTCAAGGTCCGCTTATGAGTAACAACATACAGTACTCAGTTCTTTGTTTATGTGATAGATCACTGAGTATGATAGACTCTAAATCCGTGCAAGTTGCTGCAAAGTCCATATGTTTGTCCTTTATAGCTGCATATATTCCATTGTGAATATATACCACAATTTTTTTTAGCCAGTCCACTTTCAATGGGCAGCATGGTTGGTTCAAGTTCCTTGTTTTTGCTATTGTAAATAATGTGACAATAAACATACATGTACAGGTATCTTTTTCATTGAGTGATTTTGAGCTCCTCCAGTTATATTTCCAGAAGGGGTATTCCTGGGTCATATGAAAGGTCAATTTTTAGATTTTTTAGGAATTGTCACACTGTTTTCCACAGAGATTGTGTTAGTTTACACACCCACCAACAGTGTAGCAGTGTTCTCTTTTCCCCTCAACCATGCCAATATCTGTTGTCTTTTGAGTTATTGATGATGGCCATTCTGATTAAGAGAAAAACAACCCATCTCTGTCTATGACTTTATTAGATGAACCTTAAAATCTCACCCATTTTACCTCCTTTGTCCCCTCTTTGTAGGGAGATGGTGGCTTAGTTTTCTTTGTAGAGATAAAAGGTAGATAAACCCAGGGCTTGTCGAGGTTCTAGTAATGCTACCAGGTGGATGTGCAACAGTAGACAAGTCATCCAACCCCCTTTAACTTTAGTTGTTTATATCTGCAACATGGGGATTGTGTTATTCTCCTGATCTAGAAGGTTGTTGCAAAGATTAATGACATAGGTGTAAACATAGGCTTACCTCATATAATCTGGAAATGAAAAGGACCTTTACAATATGGAATCTAAGCTCATCACTTTCAGCTAAGAAAACAGAGGCCAAATGCTGTACTCAGACATTTTATCAGTGAGTCCTACCTCTGAGACTCTAAACCAAGCCTTTTGATTGAGTGTCCTCTGTTGTTTTATTTTGTTGCTGTGTTGTTGTGGGGCTTCTTTTTTGTCACTTGATAGGCACAACAGAACTGATATGCACATGCAAGGAGTATAAAGACTATAGCAGAATAATCTGGAAGAGGAAGTATGTTTTTTACACAAAGTAACATGTCAGCAGATAAAAGAGAAGAGGACTGTACCAGGAAGAATATTTATTAGAGGACTTATAGACATCAAACATAGATTAAAAAGTATAAAACCTTTGTTTGTATTTATATTACATGATTAAAATGTATAGATTATCAAAGTTGAAGCTCTTTAGATTAGCATAATAACTCACTTAACCCTGTACATGTTTGGTTAGTACAAAAACTTCTTTTATCTTGGTCCTTTCTCTTTTCTGTTTTGTTTTGTTTTGTTTTTTTAAGTTGAAGTCTCACTCTGTCACCCAGACTGGAGTGCAGTGGCTGCTCCTGGCCACCACAACCTCGATCTGCTGGACTCCGGCGATCCTTCCACCTCAGCCTTCCAAGTAGCTGGAATTGCAGGTGAGCGTTACCACGCCTGACTGATTTTTTGATTTATTGTAGAGATGAGGTCTCACCAAGTTGCCCAGGTGGGTCTCGAACCCGTGGGCTCAGGCAATCCACTCACCTCACCCTCCCAAAGGCAGGGGATTACAGGCTGAGCCACTGAGCCCGGCTTGGTCCTTACTCTTATTTCCTTAATTTCTACTTCTTTATAAATATAATAGAAATATAAGCATATAAATATAGACAGATATAAATATTATATTACAATCTTTTGGTTTTCTAAAATCTCACAACTATTCTATAGTGATTCTTGAAAGCATAATGTGAGGATGTTAACCTGTTGTTTTACATGCATATGGATGGAACATAGAAATGGTAAATTAAAGTCTTTAGAAATGTTCACCCTCAAACTGTTTATGCAGTAAAGTTTACATTTGTCTTTTAGTCTTTATGCCAAAAAAAACTTATTGAAATGTTTTTGTGGTTTTAATATTTAAGTAGATGTATATTAATTTGTTGGGAGCCAGCCAGCCTCGCCTGCTGTGCTCCGGCGATCCTTCCGCCTCAGCCTTCCGAGTAACCGGAATTACAGGCATGCGCTACCAC
>NW_007130427.1:0-1331 GCF_000164805.1 Carlito syrichta | reverse complement strand
CAAAAAATGTTAATGCTGCTGCTCTGAGGACAACGCTAACTGCCATGCACCCAGATGTGGAAAAACACATATTCAACAAATTTAGTTTAAAGACAAAATTAGCTTTTAAAAGTGATTCATAAAAAATAAAATAGAAGAGGTGCTCAAATGAGGTGGGTAGAGTGGGCTTTATAGTCAGAAAAGGGTTAAAGGAGCACAAACAGAACAAAACGTGGATTGATTATTTCAGTTACTTTACTTAAAGAGTTAAAACAAAGGAGACTTTCTTATCTTGAAACCTCAGTTGATGGGATCCCTTCTGATTGGATGCTATGAATCTCCCATTTTGTTTTTAAACTAGCTCATTTTAAAGTTCAGTGTGATTACTTAATACTTACCCCAAGTGACTCTATTATGGTTTGATCTTCTAAGGCCTAGTGTAGGAGTTTAGTTCAAAACAATGACCTACCATAAATTTTATTTAATATAGAGGAACCATGTAAAAGACTACAGATAAGATGAATGAGACACAGACCCAGTCCTTATGTTCACAATCTAATGGGACTGTTGAAAGTTGGCTCCCCAGCCAGGTGCAGTGGCTCATACCTGCAATTCCAGCACTTTGGAAGGCAGAGGTGAGAGGATTGCCTGAGCCCAGGGGTTCGAAACCAGCCTGGGCAACTCGATGAGGATTTGTCCCTATAATAAATCAAAAAATTAGCCGGGTGTGTTGGCACATGACTATAGTTCCAGCTACTTGCAAGGCTGAGGCCAAAAGATCACCTGAGCCCAGCAGGTCGAGGCTGTGGTGGCTGTGAGCATGTCACTGCACTCCAATCTGGGTGACTAATAGAGTGAAAGAAAGTTGACTCCCCAAAATATCACTAAAACCACGTTTTGGTAAGACAGAACTTGGGGTTCTTGAGATAAGGGGAGTACCACTTCAACAGAGCTTTCATAGCAACTAGGAGGAAGAATCAAGGAGGGGATGTAGCTGGAATATTTGAGATTTTCAAATCTAAGTTAGGGCAGACTATTTTTTCTTCAACCAGACTTTAGTGGTTTCATTTTTTATTTTTTATTTTAAAGATGTGGAGTGCAATTCAGGATTAGGTATGCAAGTAGCCATCATATGGATCTTTTAATATGGTAACTTGGCTAGGATTAGTTAAGGATAATGATATACTTTAGGACTGATAAGATGAAGACTTTGAGGCAAGGGACTCAAAGTATATAAACTATTGATTGATTCTATTGAAGAGTTGATATATCATTCAGGATCCTCCTAGAATAAACCAGAAATCTGTAGAGTATAAAGTCATGTTAATAGACACAGTCAGCCAGACTAATGG
>NW_007130426.1:0-830 GCF_000164805.1 Carlito syrichta | reverse complement strand
GTGACTGATAGAGTGAAAGAAAGTTGACTCCCCAAAATATCACTAAAACCACGTTTTGGTAAGACAGAACTTGGGGTTCTTGAGATAAGGGGAGTACCACTTCAACAGAGCTTTTATAGCAACTAGGAGGAAGAATCAAGGAGGGGATGTAGCTGGAATATTTGAGATTTTCAAATCTAAGTTAGGGCAGACTATTTTTTCTTCAACCAGACTTTAGTGGTTTCATTTTTTATTTTTTATTTTAAAGATGTGGAGTGCAATTCAGGATTAGGTATGCAAGTAGCCATCATATGGATCTTTTAATATGGTAACTTGGCTAGGATTAGTTAAGGATAATGATATACTTTAGGACTGATAAGATGAAGACTTTGAGGCAAGGGACTCAAAGTATATAAACTATTGATTGATTCTATTGAAGAGTTGATATATCATTCAGGATCCTCCTAGAATAAACCAGAAATCTGTAGAGTATAAAGTCATGTTAATAGACACAGTCAGCCAGACTAATGGTTTCCATTCTCAAAGATAGAATCATAAACTAAAAGATTGTGGTAAGAAATGTATATCTCTGGTATCACAATACAGTACAGTTTAGAAGCAAGTATATAAAATCATACAACTTCTCTGCCATCTGCTATGGCAAGGATTTCCAAGATGATGAAGGTGTCACTTTATTTTACCTCTGGTATGTCAAGGGAAAAGCATTATACTTAACAAGGCAACATTCCTCTTTGTTTCCTTTTCTTCTCTGTTTATACTATTAATATCCCGAGGACTGACACATGTACTTTCACACTCATACACTCTCAAAATCAAACTTGATGGGACTG
>NW_007130425.1:0-804 GCF_000164805.1 Carlito syrichta | reverse complement strand
CTTTCATAGCAACTAGGAGGAAGAATCAAGGAGGGGATGTAGCTGGAATATTTGAGATTTTCAAATCAAAGTTAGGGCAGATTATTTTTTCTTCAACCAGACTTTGGTGGTTTCATTTTCTTTTTTATTTTAAAGATGTCGAGTGCAATTCAGGATTAGGTATGCAAGTAGTCATCATACAGATCTTTTAATATGGTAACTTGGCTAGGATTAGTTAAGGATAATGATATGATACTTTAGGACTGATAAGATGAAGACTTTGAGGCGAGGGACTCAAAGTATATAAACTATTGATTGATTCTATTGAAGAGTTGATATATCATTCAGGATCCTCCTAGAATAAACCAGAAATCTGTAGAGTATAAAGTCATGTTAATATACACAGTCAGCCAGACTAATGGTTTCCATTCTCAAAGATAGAATCATAAACTAAAAGATTGTGGTAAGAAATGTATATTTCTGGTATCACAATACAGTACAGTTTAGAAGCAAGTATATAAAATCATACAACTTCTCTGCCATCTGCCATGGCAAGGATTTCCAAGATGATGAAAGTGTCACTTTATTTTACCTCTGGTATGTCAAGGGAAAAGCATTATACTTAACAAGGCAACATTCCTCTTTGTTTCCTTTTCTTCTCTGTTTATACTATTAATGTCCCGAGGACTGACACATGTACTTTCACACTCAATACACACTCAAAATCAAACTTGATGGGACTGGAAATAGTTCTTATTTATTTATTTATTTATTTATTTATTTATTTGAGTTGGAGTCTCACTCTGTCACCCAGACTGGAGGGAA
>NW_007130424.1:0-827 GCF_000164805.1 Carlito syrichta | reverse complement strand
CATTCAGGATCCTCCTAGAATAAACTAGAAATCTGTAGAGTATAAAGTCATGTTAATAGACACAGCCAGCCAGACTAATGGTTTCCATTCTCAAAGATAGAATCATAAACTAAAAGATTGTGGTAAGAAATGTATATCTCTGGTATCACAATACAGTACAGTTTAGAAGCAAGTATATAAAATCATACAACTTCTCTGCCATCTGCCATGGCAAGGATTTCCAAGATGATGAAAGTGTCACTTTATTTTACCTCTGGTATGTCAAGGGAAAAGTATTATACTTAACAAGGCAACATTCCTCTTTGTTTCCTTTTCTTCTCTGTTTATACTATTAATATCCCGAGGACTGACACATGTACTTTCACACTCAATACACACTCAAAATCAAACTTGATGGGACTGGAAATAGTTCTTATTTATTTATTTATTTTATTTTATTTTTTTGAGTTGGAGTCTCACTCTGTCGCCCAGACTGGAGTGCAGTGGCCGCTCCCAACCTCCGCAGCCTCGACCTGCTGGGCTCCGGCGATCCTTCTGCCTCAGCCTTCCGAGTAGCCGGAACTACAGGCATGCACTACCATGCCCGGCTGATTTTTTGATTTATTGTAGAGATGAGGTCTCACCAAGTTGCCCAGGTGGGTCTCGAACCCGCGAGCTCAGGCAATTCACTCACTTCAGCCTCCCAAGGATATATTTATTAAAGACCAATGACACAACCAATGCAAATATATGAACTATATTTTATATTTTCATGATAATTATTATTATCATCTTGCTAATGCAGGTAATCCTGAGTGGGACCTTAAGGATAAGAAGACATCTGGATA
>NW_007130423.1:0-748 GCF_000164805.1 Carlito syrichta | reverse complement strand
CCTGCTGGGCTCCGGCGATCCTTCTGCTTCAGCCTTCCAAGTAGCCGGAACTACAGGCACCCATCTACCATGCCTGGCTGATTTTTTGATTTATTGTAGAGATGAGGTCTCACCAAGTTGCCCAGGCGGGTCTCAAACCCGCGAGCTCAGGCAATCCACTCACTTCAGCCTCCCAAGGCTATATTTATTAAAGACCAATGACACAACCAATGCAAATATATGAACTATATTTTATATTTTCATGATAATTATTATTATCATCTTGCTAAAGCAGGTAATCCTCAGTGGGACCTTAAGGATAAGAAGACATCTGGATAAAGCTGTTTTTACTGTATCCAAAATTCTTGATCTCTTCTTTTGAGAAGTAGCATGTATGATGATTTTAAAGCAGAATAATTCTACATGCAATACTAATATAAATAAGTATATACTATTTAAAATCCTTAATAACAAGTAATCTTTACTTTGGGAAGTAACTCAAGCTATAACTTTGGATGGCTTGAAAGTTACGTTTAAGACAAAAGCAAGAAGATTGCCAAAGTCCAAGTGTTGGAGGCCAGCTTGGGCAAACCAGCAAGATCTCATCTCTACCATAAATCCAAAAATTAGCCATGTGTCATGGCACATGCTTGTGGTTCCAGCTACTTAGAAGTCTGAAGTGAAAGGATCACCTGAGACCAGCAGGTCGGGTTGTAAACTGTGAGCATGCTACTGCACTCCAACCTGAATGAGAGTGAGACTCCACTCA
>NW_007130422.1:0-6697 GCF_000164805.1 Carlito syrichta | reverse complement strand
CTGTTTTTACTGTATCCAAAATTCTTGATCTCTTCTTTTGAGAAGTAGCATGTATGATGATTTTAAAGCAGAATAATTCTACATGCAATACTAATATAAATAAGTATATACTATTTAAAATCCTTAATAACAAGTAATCTTTACTTTGGGAAGTAACTCAAGCTATAACTTTGGATGGCTTGAAAGTTACGTTTAAGACAAAAGCAAGAAGATTGCCAAAGTCCAAGTGTTGGACGCCAGCTTGGGCAAACCAGCAAGATCTCATCTCTACCATAAATCCAAAAATTAGCCATGTGTCATGGCACATGCTTGTGGTTCCAGCTACTTAGAAGTCTGAAGTGAAAGGATCACCTGAGACCAGCAGGTCGGGTTGTAGACTGTGAGCATGCTACTGCACTCCAACCTGAATGAGAGTGAGACTCCAACTCAAAGAAAAAAAAGTAATATTTATTACATTGCAAATCAATTTTTAGAAACATCCCAAAGTGATTATATTACAGTTACATCTGAAAAAGACTAAGTAAATCTTTTGAAATTCAAATTTTGCAAATGACTCAATGTTTACATTGAAATTCTTACAGAAATAGTTAAAACTTTGTTTTTAACAAATACACCTTATGTTTGATCCCAATACTTGAAAGAGTACATAACATGCTTTTTATAGGTTCTGAAATCAGATTAGAAAATATGCATATTATCAAGTAAATGTAGAATTAGAATTATTCATGACAAAACAGTATGCATGCTGTATAAAATCACTGAGGTCAATTCACTTCCATATCTTTATTAAAATTTTAAGAAAACATCTACATAGATAATAGTATAATGGTAGAAATTATCAGATACATTCCATTGTGCTAATGGCATTCACAATATATAACTTTACTAGCTAAGACATCATCATTCAGTTAGCAATAAATTATTTTGCACACAGCTATCATGTTCCTTTGCCATATGACTTAGATCACACCTTTCTTTTAGTCCCAGATCTCTCTATTCTAGTTGCAGCTAAATCAAATTGGTGCAAAGAGGACTTGAGAGACTAGGGTGTCTTAAAGGGGACATCATAACTTTTAAAACTATTAAGTGAAAATGTGGGGCACAGAAAGATATGTCGGGAAGTGGCAACAGCTGGCCCCACATCTTCTCTGTAAATGAGATGGAGAGGTATCTGGATCAATAAAAGCTTGAGATTTCCATGCACAACATACCAAAATACAAGCATGAAAGAATATGAGATGTTATATCTAGATACAGGATGAAATAGGGCTTTCATAAAACAGAGTATAAAAGTTGCCAGCAGCATAAGGTGGTTATGGGAGTGCTTAATCTTTTCCAATATCTACTAGATCAGAGTTTCACAATATGAGAGATGGTAGCATACCCCCAAAATCCAACTATGATGATCAAAGTCATGAATAATCTTAATAAGACATCAAAATGGGGAGAAGCCAGTGTATTTTGGCAAGATGTTTTCTGAGCTTACCTCTTAAAAAGAAACAGATGAACAGTACATTTCCAGTGACAAGAAAAGTGGCTTAAAAAACTAAAAAGAGCACCAGAAAGGTCAAAACACAGAGGGAGATTTTTAGAAACATTAAAGAAACAAGCTAACTAGGATTATGCTGTGAAAAAGGAAGCCCTACAGCAAGGAGAACAAGAGGGATGGGGAAGACTCTCTTTTTGAGGAAGAGTGTGTTTTTAACAGAGTACTGAAAGAAAAAGACAGAAAAAGCTCAATGCCTACTTTGCTTTTTTATTTTTTATTTTTAGAGACAGGGTCTCACTATGTTGCCCAAGTTAGACTCGCTTGAAATCCTGGGCACAAGAGGCCCTCCTGCCTCAGCCTTCTGAGTAGCTGGGATTATAGGCATGTGAAATCACACCGAGCCACATCTTGCTTTATTTTTCTCAAGAAGAAAGAGCTACTAGAAAGTACAGCACAAATATTGTAAAATAGAAATGTATAGGCTGAGGTTCATGAGGTTCTAGTGAAGAATACTCCTCTCTGCTTTATATGAATTAAAGCCTTAGTCCAGAAAAAACAGGATATTTTCATACCAAAGGTCATAGAACCTTTGGTAGTAATCTTAAGGGAATCATAGTGTATTTGTGACAATTACACTCCCTACACAAACTTTAAAATATATAAAGATGGCTTACATGCAATAGAAATTTATTTCGTGTTCAAGTATGAAATTAGAATTCTCGAATGCTGATGGCTGTCTTCTGAGGGTGAATTCAGGGACCCAGGTACCTTCAACCTAAAGGCTCTGCTATCTTTAATCAATGACTTATCAGGCCACCATGCTAATCTGCTACAAGGCTTTGGAAAGAAAAGAGCATGGGGATCACCAATGGGAACTCTCGTGACCCAGGTCTGAAAAGAACACGTCACTTGCATTCTTTCCATTGGCTAGAAAATAGTCACTTGACCAAAAAGAAGTCTGAGAAGTATAGTGGTGCTATGTACCTAGGAAGAAAAACAATCGGGTTTGGTGACAGTTAGCCATTCTGCACCTGGGTTATGAGAAATCTGTCACAAAACTATACTTAGAGAGGTATAATTCTAATTTCAAAAAATAAGGTTAAAATGGAGTTTAAGGGTGTAGAAACACCATAGGCTTGAAATCACTTGGGTGAGGAAAAATAGTGATTTCCATTTGGAAGCTGTATTTTGTCTTCTGTGTATTACAACAACATTCAATAAATATGTAGTACTGTTGATAAATGGAGTTGGGTGATGGTATCACTTAGCGAATTCTTCCTTAGATGAACATGTTCAATGAGTGGTAATCATTGTCATCCTTGAAGGTAGTCTCTTGTACTGTGCCTTATGACTCTCCTTGCCCATTGAATGATCTCATTTGATATTTTAATTAACAACCTGAATAAAGACAAATTTGGAGCTGACTCTGTAAAGTGGGATATTGAATGGCACTATGTATGAAAGGATTAAGAGTAGTTTCAGAATGATCTCAACAGTCTAGAACACAAGTCAGCAGAATTTTTCTGAAAATGAGGAGGGAGTATTTTAGGCTTTTCAGGCTATGGGGCCTCTGTCACAACTGGTCATCTCTGCTGTTGTAGCCTAAAATAAGTAGGCATGTACATGAATGTATGGGCAAGGCTGGGTTAAAGTAAAACCAAACTTAGAAAAACAGGTGGCTGGCCAGATTTGATCCATGAGCCATAGTTTGCTGTTCCCTGGTCTAAAAGAATGGGCTGAAATCTTAAGGCAAGAAATCTAAGCCGGGCTCAGTGGCTCAGCCTGTAATCCCACGCCTTTGGGAGGCTGAGGTGAGTGGATTTCCTGAGTTCGTGGGTTCGAGACCCGCCTGGGCAGCGAGACTTCATCTCTACAATAAATAAAAAAATCAGCCGGGCATGCCTGTAATTCCGGCTACTTGGAAGGCTGAGGTGGAAGGATCACCGGAGCCCAGCAGGTCGAGGCTGTGGTGGCCGGGAGCGGCCACTGCACTCCAGTATGGGTGACAGAGTGAGACTCCAACTCAAAAAAATAAAAAATAAAAAAAATAAATCTAATAAATGTATTTAATTAAGGCCAAAGGACAGTGAGCCTAACAATGTTATATATAGCATGTTCTTTCACATCACAGAAAAGCTCCAAGATAAGTACTATTTGCTCTTATTTTACAGATAAGAAAGCAAAATATCAATCAATAAATAAGTAAATAGTTTGACCTAGCCTTCACAGCTGAAAAACTTTATGAAAACTTGTCATGCCACTTTGACAAAATGTTTGAGTGAATTGAGAAAGTAACAGTTAATTGATTGAATAAAAGATGGAGGGAAATTTCATGTGGCAGCACTACCCCTGGGAAAACCCTGAATTCTTCTATCTCTGATCTTATTCCAGTGTATGACCTTGAGAGACTCACTTGGCTTCTCTGGGACTTCACTACCTAATGTATAAAAATGAAAGTATCAACTAGATAAACACTAAGACCTCTCTCAGGTCAAAGAGTTGAGGTTGCTATTAATATGTGAAAGAGACTTGAGACTTACGCTTTGTAGCTCTAAAAACACTTCTTTTCAACCTTTTTCTAATGTAGTATTACCTGAGACCACTACATAAAACATAAAAAGTGGCATTTTATAAGCCTACATGTGTTTTACAAGTTAAAATTAATATTTTCTGATTATAAAAATATTTATTGAGAAAATAAGGCTGATATGATATCACATTTTTTAACTCAGAGTTATAAATGATCAACAAATTCTTTTTAGCCATAGTGACTCAGCATTCTCCCCATTTTGTTTCAGTTGTTTGTTGGTTTGCTTTTGGTTGTGTTGTATCAAGAAAATCTTTAATCACATATATAAAAGATCAAAAATGTTAATAGTTTTGCAAGCCCAGAACACTCTTCAAAATATAGAACTGGCAGGCAACACTTAGCAAATGCATTGCTTGATAACATAAATCAGGCAGACCTCAGCATATTAAAAAATGATTAAAAACATAAATGAAGCATTTGCAAAACACTGTACTACTCAAGGTAGACTAAACTTATGCTATGGTGCCCAATGAACCCCCAAACCTCAGTGACTTGTTGAAAAAATTGTTTATTTCTTGATATATTTTTTCCCTCATAAGTCGAATACCAGGCAAGGGAATTCCAGGTGAGGGAATTCCAGGTAGGGACTCTGATTCACATAGTTACTCAGGAATCCAGGTTGGTGGAGGCTTCATCATCTTGTAGCTGTACCATCTAGGGTATATGTATCCTTGGTTGCTGAGGCAAGGGCAAAGGCATCAGGAGTGTAAAACACTGGCTGTTTTAGACAGAGGCTATTCTTTACACATGTGTGTAAAACACGCATGTCAATTCTGTTTAGTGATTGCCAGAACTCTTCTCATGTTCCTGTTTCAGATGCAAGTGTGACTCACATGAACTAAATATGCAAAGCACTTTGAAGAACTATAAAGCAGCAGATCTAACATGGCTTATAATGAAAATGCAGGTTCCCAAGTTCCCACCCTACAACTCTAGAATCAGGATCTCTGGGTATAGTTGGAGATTTTGAATTTTTTAAAAAAGTTTCACAGCTATTTCTCATTATCAACAGGAAGCTGCTGCTGTGAACAAGGGGTAAAGCAGAGGAAGGATGATAATTTGATCTGTGGATTTAAGATTACTCTGGTTGCAGTTAAGAATGGCTTAAAGAGGGAAGGAACTAGAAGCTATTGTGTGGTAGGATTCTTACAGAGACACAGAGGCTTTTTGTTTTTTTCTGCCAGGAAGCAGTGTTTATTTGTGCTAGCACTGGCCTAGTGGATTCATATCCAAAGGCTGAGCCCCACAGTGGGGCATTGCCTCATATGCTTTTCGCTAACTTCTTTTTACATTGTAGCCTCTTTGTCTCCCTTATGTGGCAACATACATTTCAATTGGGTATTTTATGACACAGGGTTGTAAAAGGGTTATGTATGTACACTAAGACATTAATTATGCCACGTTACTTTCTCTTTGTTCTGGAAAGACCCTTACCACATTCCTCCCTTTGATGCTCGGGCTCTTCTAGGGTCAAAGAGCATCACCTTAGTTTAGGGGTTGGTACTTCATTCATATAACATCATTATATGTGCTGCTGTTTTCCTTTTGACCATGGCCTCAGCAAGGCTGGAGGCAGATCTTATAATCAGGGAAGTCAGACAGGGCAGAATTAGACAAATTCCCAAAAGCACAACACCTATGAGGGTTTTCTAGCCCCCAAAAGTTGAGAACCATCCCTGCAAACAATTTCCTGGGGTTCCAGCCTTTCCAGGTCTGGACTGGAACTTGGGCAATTTTCCTCATTTGTTCAGTGATTGCTTCTGTTTCTCATCATCTATTTGTAAGCAGCAGTTGCTTAAGTTAAACTTCCACAAACTCCTTCAGAAGCAAGCAAGTAATCTAAAGACAAGTGGTTCTCATAGATAGCATTGCACATCTTGGTTTGCTGTTTGGCTAGTATGTCTAAGGGCTTTTGCAATTTCATTAGTTATAATTTCAACAACCGCCTGTAATTGAATTTTGCAGTTTAGCATGTAAATGGAGGTCTGATAGCCCCAGGACTCATCCTCTGCCCAGGTTCCTGGGCCATATTATTGGATAATACATTCAGGGGCCACTCATCATCTTTCCAGTTGCCAATCTGAAAGGCATGCCATTTCCTTTGGGTTTTCCAGTCCTCATATACTTGAACTCCTAAATGTTCCCCTCTGGCAAGTGGGAGCAGGAAGAAGGATGGATGGATAGACCCTAACACACAAGATCCTGACCTGTCTGGGGGAAGTACGGTATAGGTCATCTTCCCACATATCCAGTACAATCCACTCAGGGCCCGCCATTTGATGTCTGCTTCAACATTGTCCCAGGTCTCTCAGAGCTAGACAAAGGGTGAGGGTCTGATTCAGAGTGATTTGGGGACCTCCACCATTGGGTTTTCTGGGCCTTTGTGTTATAGAATTTTTGGCCAAGGCATGTCAGGCTTCTAACAGAAGTGTTAATTTTTTTCCCCCATTGGGCAAGGCGGTTTTTCCCTATAATTGAGGTCTTAAGAAGTCAAACCTTGCTAAGATTGTTTTGGCTATTCGTGGTTGTTTTTGTTTCCATATGAATTTCTGTATTGTCATTTCCAGATCTGAGAAGAATGATGTTGGTAACTTAATGGGTATTGCGTTGAATCTGTA
>NW_007130421.1:0-5339 GCF_000164805.1 Carlito syrichta | reverse complement strand
GCAGTTGAAGCTATGAGAAAGCCAATAGGGAGGTCAGATTCCCAACAAGATGACAGGATTTGTTGGAAAGAGTTGGTAGGAAGGTATAACGGCACCCAAGTGGCTGAGGTCTGGGGAGTTAAAGTCCTGCAAGATATATGTGATTGTCCCATGTTCCTCCAGGCTCTTAAGTTAGGAATGTCATTTCAATGTTTTTCATAGATATTCATTGATATAACTAATAGTTATTTACATTTTTATGTTACATTTTATATTACCAAATTTATGCATATATTTAAATATCCTGTTAATATCCTTGAAGAAGAAGGAAAGAAATATCTAGGAGGGCAAATAAAGTCACTGTGAAATTATGTCTGTAGATCTGATGAGTGAATGTACTGTAGCTTTAAGGAACAAAGGGATTGAAGAGCTCCCTTTGTGACTGAGTTGCAGAAGAGGGTAAAGTTCATTGGATGCACCTTGTAGGAAATATGTGTGGTCCTAAGCTTTGTAGTTTCTTCTTGAATCTGATCTTCCTTGAGTAGGGCTGAGCTTAGCCAGTTTGAACTCGCTTGCTCTCCCTCCTTTCTTTTCCCTGATTTTAGGGATTGTTTTTGAGATAGGACTTGATCTTGCATTCCTCCAATAATGGATATTTCTTTCTGTCAACTTCCAGAGTAAGCGTTTCTTTTCTTCTTTTTTTTTTTGAGCTGGAGTCTCACTCTGTCACCCAGACTGGAGTGCAGTGGCTGCTCCCAGCCAACGCATCCTCGACCTGCTGGGCTCTGGCGATCCTTCCGCCCTAGCCATCCAAGTAGCTGGAACTACAGGCACACGCTACTATGCCCGGCTAATTTTTTGATTTATTGTAGAGATGAGGTCTCACCATGTTGCCCCGGCGTGTCTCGAACCCGCAGGCTCAGGCATTCCACTCACCTCAGCCTCCCAAGGCACGGGATTACAGGCTGAGCCACCGAGTCCGGCTTGCGTATTCTTTTCAATGTGTTTTAAACATCTTTTTTGTGTGTTAGAAAAATGCACTGTGCCCATTAGAAGCAAACACTAGAGTGGTGGAAGACATAGCTGGCTGCAAACCTTTTCTCTTCTGTCCTTTGGCTGTAGTTCTTTTGCCCATAATTTTCTAACTCTGGCTTCCTGGGCCATGCAGACACCCTGCCATCCTGCTCTTTTATACTTGAGAGGCATTCAGGATACTTTCTCCCCAAAAAGGAATGCATATGGCAGTTACTAGAGCCTCCCCCTCCTTGCAAACAGCCACTATAAAATCTTGGACATCTAGGATGCTATGCTTGGGTGAAACGACAGGCAAAATGTAGAGGACAATAGTTAGAGAAAGAAGAAAACAGTGGAGAATAGAAAACATGCAAGGTGAGAGTGCAGGAAATAAGGGAAACTGCTGTTAATTCTGTACATGAAAAGAATAATATTTTTGTGTGTAATTATTCCTTTTTCAAATTAAATTTTTTCATTTATCAGGCAAATAAAATTCAAGGAAGATTTGAAATGGAAGTGTCTACTGCCTCATTTTTTTCTGATTTGCTTCTTCTTTTTTACCTTTTAAATTTTTTAATTTTAAAATTGTGGGGTACAATTCAGGTTAGGTATAGAAATATTCATTGTGCAGGTACTCTTGTTGATGAGGTATTCCCTGCCTTCCCCAGGCAGATTTCAACTACTGTCAATCCCACCTCCCTGGCCCACTACCCCCACTGCAGTTTCCTGCTACTGTCAACCTTTTTCTTATAGTATTACAGTAGTTGTTCATGGTCCCCTTATGAGTGAGAACATGTGACGCTCAGTTATCTGTTCCTTTGAAAGATCACTCAGTATTATAGACTCTAATTCCATCCAGGTTGCTGCAAAGTTTATGAGTTTGTTCTTCTTTATGGTTGCATAATATTCCATTGTGTATATGTACCACATTTCTTTAATCCGTTCCTCTTTTGATGGGCAGCACAGTAGATTCCATGTTCTTGCTATTGTGAACAAGGTTGCGATAAACTTACGTGTGTCGGTGTCTTTTTTAGAGTGATTTGAGTTCTTCCGGGTAGTTTCCCAGTAGGGAAATGGTGGGGTCATATGGAAGGTTGATTTTTAGAACTTTTCGGAATAGCCACACTGATTTCCACAGAATCTCTACTAGCTTACACTTCTACCAACATCGTAGAAATGTTCCCTTTTTGCCACATCCTCTTCAGTATATGTTATTTTTTGAGTTATTCATGATGGCCATTCTGACTGGAGTTAGGTGCTATCTCAGTGTAGTTTTAATTTGCATCTCCCTGATGACTAGTGAGGCTGAATATTTTTTTTATGTATCTGTTGGCTGCTGGTATGCCTTCTTTTGAGAGGTGTTTATTCATATCTTTAGCTCACTTTGTAACGGGGCTCTTTGTTTTTTCTCATGTATCTGTTGGCTGCTCATATGTATTCTTTTGAGAAGTATCTATTCATATCTTTTGTCCACTTTGCAATGGAGCTGTTTGTTTCTTTCTTTTCAGTTCCTTATAGTTGACAAATATTTTTTCCCAGTCTGTGGCCTGTCAGCCCGATTTCTCAGTGGTTTCTTTGGCTTTGCAGAAGCTTCTGAGTTTGATGAGGTCCCACTTGTCTATCTTATTTCTCAATTTCTCATGACATGGGCACTTGGGGTTTTGATCAGGAGTTGGTTGCCAGTTCCAAATTTCATGAGGGTGTGTCTTGCATTTTCTAACTTCTTATGGTTTGAGGTTTTACGTTTATGTCTTTGATCCATTTAGAATTGGTTTTTGTATATGGTGATAGGTAGGAATCTTGTTTTAATCTTCTGAATGTTGTCAGCCATATGATCTCATTTTTAAGGAGGGTGTGATGTTGCACAAGAAGGGGTCCATATAACTAAGCACCCAGAACTGTCTGGCAATAATGTGTCTAACTTTTATATCATGAAGGTCATGCAGTTTCTCAAGTCTTGAGGCTATATGAAGGAACATTTTGCCTGGAGACATTTCTATTGGTACCTTACCAACCAATGTAATCAGTATCTATGTGATTAGTTTCACCTTTTTCCTTAGATCGTGCCAGCTACCCTGTGTTGCAGAAGTCCAGAAATCTCACCCAAAGTTCTGGAAGGTGAGCAGCCTGCAAAACTCAGAAGAAAGGAAACTGACAGAAACACCTAAGTTCTGTGCCATCTGGTACTGATGAGAAACAGCGACTGGGACTGGGTAAGCAACCTAAATCCAGCTTAGAGGCGGATTTGGTTGTTAACGTAGTCAGCTACCTCAGAAAAATTGGAGAGGGTTATTTTCTGTGGAATAAACTTGTAGCCAGAAAAACAAAAAAGGGAAGTAATGCAAATGCATATATGAATTTAAGATACAATAAAAGGAACATTTCAAATCAGTGGGCCAGATTATTCACTAACTGAAGATACATACATGTTGGGGTATAAATAAACAAGTTCCATTGGATGAATTCTCAAAGTGGCAAAAACAGTCTTAAGAGAAAGGGGAATTGGGTGACTTTGAAATGTGGAGAAAAGGGTGAAATTCCCCTTTGTGTGTTTCTAATGTTCTGTCATGTGTCTCTAATATCTCTTAGACCCAAAAGCTTGAGTTCCAATCCCAGCTTTTCTACTTGTTAGCTCTCAATCTTGGACAAGACTTCTATACACGCTACCTCCTTATCTCTAAAATGGACTAAATTTACCATGTAAAGCCTGCACAGAATAAAATCTCAGTAAATGTAAATTATTAGTGAAAATATGCAGATGTCCATCAACTGATGATGGATAAACAAATGTGGTCTAGTAATACAATAGAGTGCTATGCAGTCATATAAAGGAATGAAATACTGACACTCACTAGAACAGAGAAAAACTTTTAAACCATTATGCTAAGTGAAAGAAGTCAGATACCAAAGGTCACATATTGTGATTTACCTTGTAGAAAATGTCCAGAAAAGGTGAGTCCATAGTGACTGGTGGATGCCTGTGACGAGAGGGTGTGGGGGGGATATGGAATAATTGGTATTAAGTCCAGGGGTTTCTTTTGGGAATGATAAAAATGTTATGAATCAGATATCTGTGATTCTTGTGAATGTACTAAATGCCACTGAATTGCATATATTTAAAGTGAATTTTATATTATGTAAAGTATATCTGAAAAAATAATTTTAAAAGTAAATGACTGATTCTCCAATGGTGATGAAGCACTGTCCCATCTTACCTTTCCCCCCCTTCATTCCTTTTCTGTCTTCCCCCTTCCACTGCTTCCAGCTTTCCATCCTTCCTGCTATGCCTTGAGCCTCCGCCCCCCAGGAACACTTTTGGGCCATTGTGCCTCTGCCTACTGGGGCTTTGGGAGAGACTCAGTGAGCAGGTGTAACTACTTCTCTTCTCATCTTATGGAAATAGATTCTCTGAACTGATTTTTCTCATGCACTTTGGTTGATGGCAACAGTGCAAGAATGCTGCACACTCTGAGTTCATGGAGGGAGATATGACTGTGCCCTCTCAGGTTAACATTTAGGCCCTTCTGGAAGTTTGATTTTGTATGCTGCTTACATTTTGATGCTGCGCTTTGATAGCCAGCTGGGCTGCTAAGGCCAACAGAGAACAAAGGCTTTGCATTGAGGCCTTTCCCTTTCTCAAGCCATGTGACCCTAACTTATTTTTTTGACCCTTTTCAGTAAAGTGGCACAATGATATTGGTTTTGCGTGATGCTGTGAATGTTAACTCAAGTAGTGTGTCTCATTGGCCTGGTCATAAGCATTAAGTAAATCATGATTTTATTCCAGGCCCTGTTCTGTGTGGGCCCCATACTGTGACAATTGGACTGTCCAGGACCCAGGCTATCTGCTGCCCTGTGATGACTGTCAGCCCTTGTTATTCTCCTGGTATGTTCCCTTATGTTCTGTATTCACTTTCCCAGCTACAATCATGCATGTATAAGGTAGCCCAAGTCTATTGGAGATGTGTCCTAAATCTTATTTTCTCAAATTGCCTGTTAGGCCATGAGTCATAGGGCAGTCTTTTGTGACATATTTTTTATACTTTTTCTAGCCATTGCAGACTCAGCATCTGCCATTTTGAACTTTTTCTAGCTATACTTTTTCTAGCCATTGCAGACTCAGCATCTGCCATTTTGAACTTTTTCTAGCTGTTTTTCTTTCAGCCCTAACCTTAGACTCTGCACCTGACTCCTGCCATTATGCCCAATCCTTATTTGTTCATATACCCATAAAATCTCTCTGGTTTTGGCCATTCTATTCTAGGACTAGGTTTCTTCCTTTTTCATGAATTCTCATCTCTTCTTACATATTTTCCAGTTAACCTTTCACTTCCTACTTTTTGATT
>NW_007130420.1:0-602 GCF_000164805.1 Carlito syrichta | reverse complement strand
GATTGACAAACAGAAGTAAAACCAATCCCTTTACCCCTGAATAACAGAAATTAAAAGAAGATGGTGACGTGGAGGGAAGGAAAAAGTAGGGAGGGGAAAAAACCGCACAAATGAAGAAAAACCAAAAGAAGAATATAGGTCTTACACAGACCCCTGGGAGATCAGACAATGAGAAAACAGATTCTGGAACACAGACAATGAAGAGTCCCCAGAATGACTGGTTACATGCAACAAACCCAGACATCAAGACATTAATAGAGAGAATTAAAGAAAATGAGGAGAGACAAGAGGAAAATAGGAAGGAGCTGTTGTCAGAAATGACAACAGTAAAGAATACTGTGATGGAAATGAACAACAGACCAATAAGCATGGAAAGCAGAATCAGCCAAGCCGAAGAAAGACTCTCAGAGCTTGAAGACCAAAACACAGAACTAACCCAAACTGTCAAAAGCATAGAAAAGAAGCTCAAAAAGACAGAACAAAACCTGCAAGAGATGAATGATCACTTCAAGAGACCAAACCTAAGAATAATTGGGCTTCCTGAGGCAGAAAGAGAAACAGATTCCACTCTGGAACAAACATTTCATGAAATCATTCAAGAA
>NW_007130419.1:0-5815 GCF_000164805.1 Carlito syrichta | reverse complement strand
GTTTTATTAGATCTATGAGGTGGGGGTTAAAGTATTGTGGTACATGTAAATAGCTGCAAATATATCACAAAAAGAAGGAGGGTCAAGATGAACAGATAGAATTCCAACAACAGGCAGAGTGAGGAGAGCACATTCCCAGAGATGGAAGAAGAACATAAGCACAGTCAGAATGTGAGGTGAAGGTATGGAGCATGAGACAGATCCACAGACACAGCAGTCCCTGTGAGAGTAACAGAAAGTTAGGTGAAGTGGTCACAAAGGGACTTGAATGTCCTGCCCTTCAAGAGAAGTTGAGACTTTCTTGGAAAATCAAGAGAAGCCACTGCAATCTTGTGACCAAGGACTGAGCAACATCGCACTCCTGATGAAGAAGGTTCATTTGCACCTGTTCAGAATAACCTCATCAAAATGACCTTCATGTTCTCTTCTTAAGTTCCAAGTCTTCAAGATTTTACATTAAAACAGCAGCACAAAAACAACACAAATCTTCCCCCAGAAAGTCTGCAGAAATAAGGTAGCCGGGCTCGGTGGCTCAGCCTGTAATCCCGCGCCTTTGGGAGGCTGAGGTGAGTGGATTGCCTGAGCCCGCGGGTTCGAGACCCGCCTGGGCAGCGAGACCTCATCTCTACCATAAATCAAAAAATCAGCCGGGCGTGGTAGCGCATGCCTGTAATTCCAGCTACTTGGAAGGCTGAGGCGGAAGGATCGCCGGAGCCCAGCAGGCGAGATTGTGGTGGCTGGGAGCGGCCACTGCACTCCAGTCTGGGCGACAGAGTGAGACTCCAACTCAAAAAAAAAAAAAAAAAAAAAAAAAAGAAATAAGGTAAATGTTTGTTGAAATCTCTTGAAAAGACAGATAGTGAAGAAGACACCATACACATCAAAACTTACTCACATTACCTCTTACACTTCCATCTCCCACATTTCATGCCAATTTACTTCCTGTGGAAAACTCCACATCTTTTCTCTTCCCCTGCTATAGCTCATTTCTTAGCTCTGATCTCATCTGTCTTTCACTGGGTGAGTATCCTAACACCCCCTTTCTTTGAGAAGAGTTTGAGGTAGGGTTCCTTGTTTAATCCATTCTGCTGGTGTGGTGCTCAAAGACAACAGTAGTGGAGTACAGGAATAAGAGGGCAGGGGTGAAGGTTATGAAAGTTTGTACTTTATAATTCTTATCACAATAAGACAGACTGACAAGGACACAGACAGAGTTAGGGAGGCAACCCAGAAGGTCATGGCAACACTCTCATGAGGATGTTGGGAAGGAAACTAAAAAGGAAGAACCAGATTTGAGAGACAATGAAAGCAGGCTGTAGCTCAACTGAACTGAGTGCTTCAAAAATAGTCAACAACTATCAGAGAGAACTCAAATATGTATAGAATGGCTAAATTAAAGGACAAATATATGCATGGGCTGTGGGAAGAAGAAGAGTCAAGTGTTCCCATGATCGTAATACACATCTCCTTCCCTCTCCCTAAGCTCCACAATCCTCAGGGCCTCCTCACTGGCCCTTCTTGCCTCTGCCTGGTAATGATCCTTCCACCTTCAGCCTCACAGCTGTGTTTAGGAAAATAGCCTAACCTACTGAAAAGGGAGAATGCACAATTGCAGGTACAGCAAGAATTTCATAACCCAGAACATGTACATTAGGCCTGGGTGATGGAGCTTCTCAGGATTCCAGGCACTTCTGGTGGGGGCAGGGAGAGCCTTGGGCCTCCAGGACCTGGGGGAAGGTTCCTCCTGAATGAACAGGTGGAGTTCTTCCTGCCACTCCCTGAGTGTGTCTCATGAGAACATCCATCTAGGTCCTTTTCCTCTGTATTCTTATGTTTTCATGTTGCTGTTTGTCCCTGATCCATGCCCAAGTGTTTCACTCAGACACAGATACAGATGTAATAAGCCATTCTTTTTTTCCCATGTGTATAAAACACGGCAAACAAGATGAGACCACTACAAACAGTTTCAGAAAGCAATGGACTTTGTGGGTGATCCGCAGGTTAATTCCTATCAAACTATCTTGTTTTTCAAAACTTTGGATGGTTGTGACTCTTATTTTAACTTTTAACAAAATATCCCATTTTATCCTTTATAACTCACTTCAGTAAGTCTTCAATATCTCCGAATCAAATGGAAAAGATTTGTTAAACTTCAATGAAACAGAACGGAATTAATGTATTACCATAAATGTTCTGCAGCCTGAGACTTTCTCCCACTCCTTTCACATTCCAAAGTGACAGTTTCACTATCAGAGACAAATATTTGAGCTAATGGTAACATTTAGTCAACAAGTATGATCCGTGTGGCAACATCATTACACCCCCATGCTGTGGTCACTCTCCCTGCCTCCCTCCCCAGGGCTCTCCACTGGCGATGGGGAGGGGAGGGAGAGGAGGAACGAGAGGGCAGCGCTGAGACTCTGCCCAGGACCTCCACACACCAGCTGGGCATCCCGCCTTAGGACACCGGGCTGATTCCATGCAGACGTGTGCCAGCCGCCACCCTCCAAACCCACATGTCCTGGGGGATTGCCGACCTCCGCTGCTGCTTCTCGGGGCAGCCTCCCTGTCTGCACGCTGACCGGCCCTTACCAGACAGGATCTCCGCAAGAGTTGGTGAAGGACAGGCTGGGGTGAGGGCATCTTACCTGCACTCTGGGAGTCACTGGGAACCGCACCCTCCTCGACCGTGGGGAGGAAAAGCAGGGGCCTGGGGTCCTCAGCTGGACGCGCACGCCCCTGTGCACCCAGGGTCGCCCGTGGATCCCGGGAAGGGACAGAGCCAGCGCCGGGAAGGGACAGAGTCAGCGCCAGTAGGAAGAGTAGGGCAGTGGGGCGCCTGGCTTGGCCTGCCCCATGTCGGCGCCTGAAGGAGAGAGCAGAGGCACTGAGAGGACCCCGAGGCGGGTACAGAGCGTCTGCGGCCCAGGAGAGGGGTGGGGGAACCGAGATCGCGCTGCCGGGACCGTCCGGGTCCTCGGAGCCGCCTGCCCTCGTTTGTGTCCCGGGCTCCAGGCAGAAACAGCACTGGGACTCTGCCCCGCGCCCACCTAGCACTACAAGCATCGAGAGTTCGGGGAAGGGACGCGGTGGGCGGGCCTGGGGACCGTGGGGTTGTCCAGGACGAGAGCGTCCTGGGGGATCCCAGGTAGTCTACGCCGTCCGTTCTGGTGGACACAAGCCCAGGACTCGGTCTGGTCTTTGGGTTACTCACGGACGCCTTCCCGGGCCGAGGACACCGATTCGCTCTCCAGACGCCGTCCCTGGGTGGGTCCAGTCGAGTCCCCTCCGCTACGCACTGCAGGTTCGCCCAGGGCTTTCCCCAGCGGGCGGAGTCACAGAACCAGCATCCTCTAAGTCTGGACTGAAGAGTGCAGTGCCCAGGTGCGGTCTGGAGCGCACGGAGATCAAGCTGGAAAGGTGTGTAGTTCACCTCTCCCGCTGAGACCCAGCGCCCTCTCGAGCGCTGGCCGTCCCAACCTGCCAGAAGACGGCTCTATGTGGGCGCGGCGCCTATTCTCCCTGAGTCGGGGGTGGAGCGGAAACCCAGGGAGCCTGTGCCTCTGCCTGCGGACACCGATGCTGAGGTCCTGGCCTCCCTGGGGTTTCTCCCAAGAGCCATAGGTTTCAGCGCTCCTACAAGTGAAATCACCAAGGTTGACCAGCACATCGAAGTACACAGACGCCTGAATTTCTGTGTTAGGAAATTCTCCAAAAGTTTTGTGGGTGCTAACAATACAAAAATGAGGTTAAGCTCACTTGTTCTAATTCAAATAAAGTGATCATTCCAGATCAAACCGTGCTCTGTAAATTATTGTGATAAAAAGTCAACCTCTTTTATTGCTTATTTTAAGTATACTGAGAAATGTTGAAATTGCTCTCTAATCAATTCATTGCAAATTATTTTTCATAAGCAAACTAGCAACAGGTAAAAGAAAGAGGAAAGGAATAATGGGGGAAACCGAGGTCCCATCCCTCACTAGGCATTGCCCTACCTTAAATTACTTTACGAAAAAGAGAACTTATCGGTGACAAACCCTGGAAAATAGTCCCAACTCTTCCAAAGTTTATTTAGGTTTGGCATTTCCAACATGCCCAGGAGACTGGGGAAAAAAATGCAAGCTTCCCAGGAGCCCTGGACAATCATGCCTGTGAATGAAACTGTTTTGAGAACATTGTTATCAGGTGACTACCGCAACTTCCAATCACTACCCTATTCAGGGAGCATACGAATCTGGTATTTCCTAAACAAATGCAATACAACAAGGGAATTGCTTCCACCACAGGAGAAGAGGAAGAGCTTTCTTAAAAAATTAGGTTAAAAGAGTGTCTGCATACCCTAGTTAGGTGGAATAAACTCTTTCTCACAGCTCTAATCAAGTGAAATAAGAAAACATCAGAAGTTCAAAGACATTGACAGACATTTCAAATATGGATGTAATTAGGGACATAATAAGTTAGGGAATACTTGAAAACAATGGGGAGATGCAGTATGAAATAATGCTTGAGAAGAAGCGATGCAGAAATGTCAATGAGAAATAGACTCCAAATCATCTATCTTCCATGGGAAAACAAAGCATAACTTGACAGCTGGATGATTTTCCTGCTTTCTAAACACCAACAGTGAACTTTTCCCAAGGCAGACAATTGGCATCACCATTGGCCATGTGACTATAAGCAGACCATTTAGCCTCAGTTTTCTCCCTGGCAGAGATGAGAGGTTCTCAGACTGTTTAGCGTGTGAGAGAGAGACTTGAGATGTGTGAGAAAGGCAGATTCTGACACCTCTGGGGACCCAGTTCCTCTGTAGTTTCTGTAAATCTGCATTTTAAGGGGCTCTGGTAGTTCTGAAGAAAGTGGTCCTTGAAACCCAAATTAGTCATTCAACAAAATTTATTTAAATGCAAACTATGGGCCGGGTAGCAGAAACACCTAGGAGCAATGATAGTGGGTAAAATAGACAAAATCCTTGTCTTTGTGAAGTATCAAGCTTCAGGAATCTAGTTCCCCAACACAATAATTGAATCATAAACAAACATGCCTATAGTTAAGTTACATTTTGCATTGGTTTTTGTTGTGTTCATGGTATGTCCTTGAGTTCTTCTTCCTACTGCTCCAACTACATGGTACTTTCCTCACCTCTTGCTAGTTAATTCAAAGGACACTTGAAGTGTCCATGTTGAAACTATTTCTTTCTTTTTTTTTTTTTTTTGAGCTGGAGTCTCACTCTGTCGCCCAGATTGGAGTGCAGTGGCCGCTCCTGGCCACCGCAGCCTTGACCTGCTGGGCTCTGGCGATCCTTCCGTCTCAGCCTTCCAAGTAGCCAGAATTACAGGCATGTGCTACCATGCCCGGCTGATTTTTTGATTTATTGTAGAGATGAGGTCTCGCTGCCCAAGCAGGTCTCGAACCCACGGGTTCAAGCAATCCACTCACCGCAGCTTCCCAAAGGAGCGGGATTACAGGCTGAGCTACCGAGCCCGGCTGGAAATTACTTCAATAACACTCACTCACTTACTATTTAATGTATAAGAGAGGGATTATCTGTGCTAAAACGGATATTTATATGATAAATAATATTTTAAAAATTAAATTTTTTAATAGTTGTACACATCAAAAGCTATTTTTAAGCCTTGGAATTTAAGGCACTTACTGTCTTTGTAAACTAACTAATAAATTGAACAAGTAAAGTCCCCTTAATTGTTTAATATCAACAAATCTTATAAATATTTCAAATTACAATTATGAATTTAATATAGTTGATTTTCTCAAACACTTTTTAAGGCAGACTTTTTTTATTTTTTTTTATTTTGAA
>NW_007130418.1:0-516 GCF_000164805.1 Carlito syrichta | reverse complement strand
CGGTCCCAGCGTCACTCTCGCCGCTCACCGCCTGCCCTTTGGAACCTTGGAGCTCTGGAATTCCGGGTCCACCCTGGCTGAGGCACTCAGTGTGAGACCCCAAGCCGGAGGACGCAGACAAGTGGAGAAAAACAGATCTGCTTAAACTGCCTCGCCATTCTCCAGGCAGAGACTTCCATTGCCCCGCCCACCTATCAACAAACTTTACCTCATTTCCTAAGGCCAGATATTGCAGCGTGCGGGGAAGTTTTGGGTCCCTGCTCCCTGTGGCTCTCTCCCTGGCTGCATTGTCTCCAGCCCAGCACCCGGCACCTCCAGTCACACAGAGAGGCTCTGGGCGCCTGCCACTCAGAGACACTGGTCCCATTCCTGGATGAAGTACCCTGTGGGGGGCCCAGAGCCACTCTCACCATGCATTACCTGCCCTTTGGAGCTTTGGAACTCTGGAACTCAGGGCCCACCCGGGCTGAGGCATTCAGTGAGAGACCCCCAAGCCAGGGGACCCAGACAAGTGGA
>NW_007130417.1:0-644 GCF_000164805.1 Carlito syrichta | reverse complement strand
TCAGAGGCTCCCAAATGTGACCTGAGTTTGAATTATATCTAATACCTAAGCCGAAATCGCAGTTTATGGGAAACAGGAACAATGGGTTTCTAGAGTGAGCCATGCCTGTCACAGTCACAGAGCCTTCAGCTTAGGCCAGCAGAGTTCCTTTAGGTTATTTGTGCTGCATGGCAAAAGGGGGAGGAAAATGGGGTCTACGGCTCCCGAACACGTCCTAGCGGTCTCGAGGTCCACGGCCCTCCCTGATCCCTAACGCTCAGTGGGCCTCCGTGGCCGGCTCCCAACATTTCCCCTTTTTTATTTTTTAGCACAAAACCATGAAACTCGGTGTTAAGCTGGGAGATGTTATTCTTCAGTACTCTGAAAATAATTGGAAACAGGTAAAGCAACACAAAAATCACTGCTCCGCAAATTCCCACATTAATGAGTATAGACATGAATGACTTTTGGTTGATGAATGATGAAAAATTATTAAATATAGAAGCGGCCAATTCTGAGGACCGGAATTGTCTCTCAGCGATATTTATGTCCTGTATTTCTTGGTGTAATTTAGTTAGGTCTATACTCAAGTCCGAATGATTCTAAATTCCCAGGATATGATTTTTTATTTTGTCCCAAGTGTGGACAGATTTTATTTACCTCTA
>NW_007130416.1:0-754 GCF_000164805.1 Carlito syrichta | reverse complement strand
CATAAGTTTAATTCTTTCATCCGGGGTCCAATATTTAGACATAGCTGAATTGCCTGATGAACCTAAATTTAAAATGGTTACAACAAATAAGGCATAATTTTAAAATATGGTGGGGAGAAACTATATTTTTTAAAGTTCGGTGAGCTCTTTCAACTATGGTTTGACCTTGTGAATAGTAGAGAATTCCTGTGGAGTGAGAAATGTTAAATTGGGAGCAAAATTGCTGGAAAAATTCAGACGTGTATGCTGGACCACTGTTAGGGAGGTCGGACATGCCTACAGTCAGGAACCCGAATAGGTGAAGTAAACTTTGGGCATAAGGGTATGGGAAGCCGTGGCTGTTAGTAAGGGGAATGGACCAAGGAAGGGCAGAATGCTCCATGCTAGCACAAATATGCAACTAAATGGTCTGTAAAAGAGTGGGGGAGGAGGGAGAGACAGTATGAAGACTAGCAGTTTCCAAAAGATGCAGTATATCTGCAATGTAATATCAGTGTTGAGATATAAACTTGAGAGAAATTTATTATAGAACAAGGAATTTTTAACATTCTTTTGTCCCAGCTATCCCCTAGAGAAGAGACCTATTAAGCTATGTGGAAACTTGAAATGGCTTTTCAAGTACATATGGGGGTGAGGGCGGGTGAGAGAGGACAAAGGAAGTGAAAACCTTTCTTATTTTGTTTACCCAGAATTTGCCTTGAATGCTTGCAATTTATTATTGTTTATTATTATTATTATTATTATTATTATTATG
>NW_007130415.1:0-718 GCF_000164805.1 Carlito syrichta | reverse complement strand
AGTCTTTACAAACTTCAGATGTCGACATTCACCCTTGGAGGATCTCTTTGAAATGCAGATTTTGATTTAGTGGGTCTGATTCAGTGGACCAGGGCCATGTACAAAGGATCAGAAATGAGACTATTCTGACTTTTTAATATCTAACAATTTCGCAGGTGATGTCCAAGCTGCTGATCTGCAAACCACATATTTAATAACAAGGTTCTAGTAGATAATGTAATAAGAAAATTCATTATTAATGAAATGTTTTAAGATAAAGTGCCAACTGTATTTTCCCTATGACAATGGTTATGAAGATTTTCCCTATTAACCTTTTTTACTTAAGAGAATAATTGCTTCAATAAACAACCTTGAAACATCCAACCCTTTAGTTAGTCTGAATTTAATCACTATGTAAAATGTGGCTCATGTAATAATTAAGAAATGATAATGTCCTGGTAGATGAGGTAAATTATGTTTAAGTTACATTTTTTTTCCTTAAAAGTTCCCTTTTCTATGACTCAAATCACTTGTGGTTTCCAAGGTATATGTCATTGAAGGCATAGTCTGTGAGTAATGTAGAGCATGGCATCTAGCAGTCCCCTCCTAACATTCCCCTGCAGAAGCAAAACTGCATGTATGGGAGTAAATGGGATTCTCATCTCATGTGAGCATTTCCTAGTAATGAGATAGCTCCTGGGATAATTTAACTGACCAGGAGAGCCAATCCAGACAATCC
>NW_007130414.1:0-748 GCF_000164805.1 Carlito syrichta | reverse complement strand
CCATTCACCCTGGAGGATCTCTTTGAAATGCAGATTTTGATTTAGTGGGTCTGATTCAGTGGACCCAGGCCATGTACAAAGGATCAGAAATGAGACTATTTCTGACTTTTTAATATCTAACAATTTCCCAGGTGATGTCCAAGCTGCTGATCTGCAAACCACATATTTAATAACAAGGTTCTAGTAGATAATGTAATAAGAAAATTCATTATTAATGAAATGTTTTAAGATAAAGTGCCAACTGTGTTTTCCCTATGACAATGGCTATGAAGATTTTCCCTATTAATCCTTTTTACTTAAGAGAATAATTGCTTCAATAAACAACCTTGAAACATCCAACTCTTTAGTTAGTCTGAATTTAATCACTATGTAAAATGTGGCTCATGTAATAATTAAGAAATGATAATGTCCTGGCAGATGAGGCAAATTATGTTTGTTACATTTTTTTCCTTAAAAGTTCCCTTTTCTATGACTCAAATCACTTGTGGTTTCCAAGGTATATGTCATTGAAGGCATAGTCTGTGAGTAATGTAGAGTATGGCATCTAGCAGTCCCCTCCTAACATTCCCCTGCAGAAGCAAAGCTGCATGTATGGGAGTAAATGGGATTCTCATCTCATGTGAGCATTTCCTAGTAATGAGATAACTCTTGGGATAATTTAACTGACCAGGAGAGCCAATCCAGACAATCCTTAATTAGAATGCTATGTTTTCTAGTGCTTGCCATATTAGATTTTAGCCATGCCCTA
>NW_007130413.1:0-902 GCF_000164805.1 Carlito syrichta | reverse complement strand
TTCCTCCTTCCACCTCTTCCACTTGTGACTTTTCTTCTACTTCAGAGGTACCATTGTTGTTATTTTTTTCTTTAGGTTACATCAATTTAAGAAGTGAGATGGTGGTGATGAGAGGTGCACAGTGAAGGGGAATATAGGCAGTGTCTTGCCTTGAGATCTACACATCTAGGGAGTGGCCCTGCTCTCAGATTCTTGTCTTCTGGGGAGGATTAAATTCGGTGTTGTCCTAGTTAGGTGTACTTCTACACATGTGGGAATGGGACTTGAGTGCTGAGAGTGGTTGTGGGAAGTGACCTGAGTTTGATCAAGAGGTAAGTTTGACTTCCGGGTCAGGAGTATCTTGTACCTTGGGCCCCATCATACTTCTCTTTGTGACTATGCACATCTTAGAGACAGAGCCTTGAGACTATGGCACTAGGGAGCTACCTACTCTCAATACTGCTATTTTCCCCATTATATCCATTGAAATCCACTGTGTGGATTGTCACATTATACCTATATATACTAAGGCACAGGAAAGCATGGAATTCTGAGTTAATGTCCTAGTCTACCACAGTTACACTCAGAGGTACGTGGCAAGTGGTAAAAACTTGGATATTCAAAATTACATCGAGTTTTCCTTGATAATAATAACAAAGAAATGGGATGCAGAATGTTGAGACTAGAATGGACGAAGGAAAACTGGCACTATCATGTCTCTTCTTACCACATTTTCATTTCTTCCTTTAATAACTTTTTCCTGAGGACTACCTCTGCAACAGGAACTGGCTGACTGGGCTTCAAGCTTAGAAGCTTCTTTCCTCCATCTTGTCTCAACATAAACTCAATTTAGACATGTACGTTATACATATGCAACACATAAACATACATAATGTATTGTTATTGTGATGATTATTATTTTT
>NW_007130412.1:0-396 GCF_000164805.1 Carlito syrichta | reverse complement strand
GTTTTGGTAGGTAGTTTTCTTATGAATGAAGTCAATTTATCTGATTATTATTGGTCTAGGGTCTCTATTTCTTCTTGTTTCAACCTTGGGTGGTTGTGTAATGTCAGCAAGTCCTCTATTTTGTTTAGGTTTTCAAATAAGTTTCTATACAGGTTACATAGTAATCTCTGATAATCTTTTGTATTTCTTCGGGATCAGTTGTGACTTGATCTTTTGCATTTCTGCTTGTGTTTACTTGGGCTTTTTGTCTCTTTTTCTTGGTCAGTCAGGCTACAGGTCTGTCAATCTTGTTTAACCTTTCAAAGAACTAGCTTTTTGCTTCATTGATTTTTTTTTCTATATTTTTGTCTTCTATGTCCTGTATTTTGGCTTTTATTTTGGTGATCTGAATTCTTC
>NW_007130411.1:0-815 GCF_000164805.1 Carlito syrichta | reverse complement strand
TCAGCATGGGATATTTTTCCCCTTGTTCATGTCGGCTTTGATTTCTTTGAGCAGTGTTTTGTAATTTTCATTGTAAAGGTCTTTCACGTCTCTGGTCAGGAAGATGCCAAGGTATTTCATTTTTTTTGTGGCTATTGTGAATGGAACTGTGTTTTTTATTTGGGTTTCTGTTTGTTTATTATTGGTGTAGAGAAATGCGATTGTCTTTTGTACATTTATTTTGTATCCTGAGATTTTGCCAAAGGCTTTTATCAATGTAAGGAGACCTTTGACAGATTCTCTTGGGTTTTCAAGGTACACCATCATATCATCTGCATAGAGAGATAACTTGACTTCCTCTTTTCCTATTTGAATACCTCTGATTGCCTCCTCTTCTCTGATTGCTTTAGCCAGGACTTCCAATACTATGTTGAACAGGAGGGGAGAGAGTGGGCATCCTTGTCTAGTTCCAGTTTTCAGGGGAATTGGTTCCAATTTTTGTCCATTTAGGAGTATGCTGGCTGTGGGTTTCTCGTAGATGGCTTTTACTATTTTGAGGTATGTTCCCCGTATGCCTAGATGTTCAAGGGTTTTTATCAAGAAGGGGTGCTGGATTTTATCAAAAGCTTTTTCTGCATCTAGTGATATGATCATGTGGTTTTTGTTTTGACATCTGTTGATGTATTTAATTACATTTATGGTTTTACGAGTATTGAACCAGCCTTGCATGCCAGGAATGAAGCCTACTTGGTCATGATGGATGATTTTTGAGATGTATTGCTGAATCCGGGTTTGCTAGGATCTTGTTGAGAATTTTAGCATCTATGTTCATCAAA
>NW_007130410.1:0-4451 GCF_000164805.1 Carlito syrichta | reverse complement strand
TGTTCTCTTTAGAACTTGAAGATAGGGCTCAGGCTTTCTGGCTGAAGGGTTTCTGTGGATAAATCTGCTGCTATCTAAATGGTTTTCCCTGGTAGGTAGTCTGGCCTTTTTCTCTTGCTGCCTTTAGGATTTTCCTTTCATAGCTATTTGTTTAGGCGAATTATTATGTGTCTGGGAGTTGGTCTTCTCGTTTGTTGTCTTGCAGGGGTTCTCTGAATCTCTTGTGTTTGAATTTTTTCATCCTTAATGAGATGAGGGAAGTTTTCTTGAATGATTTCATGAAATGTTTGTTCCAGTGTGGCCTCTGTTTCTCTTTCTGCCTCAGGAAGCCCAATTATTCTTAGGTTTGGTCTCTTGAAGTGATCATTCATCTCTTGCAGGTTTTGTTCTGTCTTTTTGAGCTTCTTTTCTATGCTTTTGACAGTTTGGGTTAGTTCTGTGTTTTGGTCTTCGAGCTCTGAGAGTCTTTCTTCGGCTTGGCTGATTCTGCTTTCCATGCTTATTAGTCTGTTGCTCATTTCCATCACAGTATTCTTTACTGCTGTCATTTCTGACAACAACTCCTTCCTATTTTCTTCTTGTCTCTCCTCAATTTTTTAAATTCTATCCATTAATGTCTTGATGTCTGGGTTTGTTGCATGTAACCAGTCATTCTGGGGACTCTTCATTGTCTGTGTTCCAGAATCTGTTTCTCAGCGTCTGATTTCCCAGGGGTCTGTGTAGGACCTATATTCTTCTTTTGGTTTTTCTTCATTTGTGCGGTTTTTTCCCCCTCTCTACTTTTTCCTTCCCTCCACGTCACCGTCTTCTTTAATTCTGTCATTCAGGGGTAAAGGGATTAGTTTTACTTCTGTTTGTTCAATCTTCTATTCTTTATGTATGTTCTCTTACTTTGTTCAATTCTGAAGTTGCACTGTAGGTTGGAGGTGGTCCTTTTTGCAGTTTTGAGATGTATTTAAGGGGAGAGCTGTGATTCAAAATCTGTCTGCAGGCGTGTGGATAATGTGGAACCCACATCCCACTGTTCTGGGATCTGTCCATGCAGTCGGGCTGTTGGTTTACTCCCTGAAATAAAATGTGGTTAGCAGAGGGGAGATAATGGAGCAGATAGTGGGTTGAATAGGGGAGTGGAGAGATAGAGGAGTAAGGGGGGAAACAAATGAGTGTGCCAACAAATAGAGAGAGAGACCTATACTGAAACAGATAAAAACAATAGACCACAGCTACAGTCGAACCAACTCTCATACAAACAAAAATAAAACATATAGTTATGCTAATATACAAGCTAACCCATCACCTTGTTAGTGTGCTGTTCCTCTATGCAAAGATATGGTTTACATGGAGAAGAAAAGAGAAATAAAGGAAAAGGAAAAAAGAAAAAAGGGAACAATACAGAAGGAATAGAATTAAGTCATTAAACTGATAGAATCAATGAAGCACACTCTGAGACCTTTCATTTAAGTCCACATCCTTTCAGGTCTGATTTCTAATTTTCTTTTCAAGCTGGTAAATTAGTTTGCAGTTAGAGTCTATTGCCCCTGATCTTCTGTGAAGGACAGTTCAGATTACCCTTCCTTCAGCAGTTTGGTCTATGTCTTTATCAAGCTTGTTTCTCCCGTTTCGGTGTTGTTACCTTGAATTGCCAGCAGGTGGTGCTATCTCATCTGCTCGCCCCAGAGGGGGTGGGGCCGGACAGGAACAAGATGGCTGCCTGCCTCCGAGCAGGCAAAAGGAGCCCCACGCCAGGCGGGCAGGACAGTCTCGGATGCAGGATAGGTGGCAGCGATCCCAGCAGATCTTCCCTGAAGCGGTTCATTGTGGATCCCCTCGGGCCACGTGGTGCGATCTGCTACCCCTCCCAGAGGCCGCGGCGGCGGTGGCACCGGCGCCGGCAGCGGCAGTGGTGGTGGGGTGTGGCGGTGGCAGCAGCGGCAGTACCGTTTGGAATGCAGTCAAAAGTGTCCAGTCATTCCGATGACAGCGGCCAAGCTCTATTTGTAGAGCAGGCTGTGATCCTGGGGTCCCCAGCCCCCCGGGGTGAGAGTCAGAGACCCACTGCAGATCTGCCTTGCAGAGGGCTTCAGACGCCGGGTTGCCCTGCCACCATCTTGCCGCATCTGCCCCCTTTTTAATGTTTTAATTATCCCATTTTGACCTTGAAGTTAGCTCCTGTGTCCTGCTGACATGTTCCCATTTATTTTTGTGCATTTTTCTTTCTTTGTAGTGGAACAAATAATTCCATTTCTACTTTATACTTTCCTTGCCTCAGACCTGAAAGACTGTTTCTTCAAGGAGCTCTGAGATTAGAATCTAAAATCTGGGCAAGTAGGTGTGCTCATTGTCACTGGGATATTATTACTTCTAGGCCCTTTCAATGGACAAACCTAGGAAAAATATTTGAAAAAAACTGAGTACTGTAGTAAACACTGTAGTGCATCACCAAGATACTTTTTCATGTTTCATTTTAGTCTTAATTTATTAATTATGAATATGTATGTCTCTAGGGATAACTTATAATAAGGTATGCAAAAGCATGATTTATATCCTGTTATGTTGTAATTCTTATGATCCTGGATAATTGCTGAGCACACAAATCATCTAAGTGAAAAGACTCCTTTTTCCTCTTCAATCTTCACCCATAGGAGATAGCTAAGGTCTATATAGTAACCTTTGTTGGGAAGTGTATTTGTTGGTGATGGGAAATGAAAACTATTAGGGTATCTGAATTTTTTTTTTAGGGTATCTTAATTTCACCACTATCACTAAAGTGGTCCATGCACAAAACATATTTGAGAGCTATAACTTATTTAATCATTGCATTTGGAAAAAAATATCAGTAAGGTCTATACAAACAGGTCTCAATTAATAAGGCTAACAGTTCTTAATAGTAGCTATTATTCTGAGTTCATAAAATTTCTACATTTACTATTTTGTTAATATCATTATCCTCTAACTTTATTCTTACAGGCAAATTTAAGTAAAGATTTGGCACATTTTCATTATATTTGACTTCTCAAGTATAGTCCAGAAATCCAGGTGTTAACAGCCACCATTTATAAGCACTTACTATGTAGGTGAAATTAGGTTACGAGATTTCACAGATTGGTTGATGAGTTATTCACTGCAAGACATTTGTAATGCAAGTACTAGTTTCCCTGATTTTGCAGTGGAGCACAAAGGGACAAGATAGTTAAGTAAACTGCAGATGATCACACATTAATAAAGAATAGAAAGGGAATTTGAAATAAGGTCTGCCTAAATTCAAGTCCTGCTTTTTTTGCGATAGAACATGCTATATGCAGAAAGCTTAAGTGCTTGGCATGTATAAAGTGTTTGAAGGTCTGAATGACTCACAGGGTCCAGTCTGTGCTTGTGGAGTTGATGGTCTGTTCCTGAAGCTCCATTCCTCTTGATGTGGCATAGGCATCCTTCTCACATTCAGTTCTGTGGGTATCCCAAAAGAGGACATTACCTACTCAAGGTCTCCCTGCAGCTTAACCCTCCAGAAAATCCATGATTTGCTCCTTCTGGGATAGGCCTGGGATTTCCCTTCAAACTTTCTGACATTATCGGATATTTTATGTGGACGGCATCCATGCTGGGATGTGTGGTCCTGGCACACATAGGGCATCACCTTAAGCACTGATACTGATTGAGTGTTTTAGTTCTGACTATTCCCCATAACATGACCTCTGGGTGAAAGAAGTTGACTTTGATAATTCTGTCCTAGCTTTTTGAGATCAACATTTCACCTAAATACAGTAGTCTCCCTTTATCCATGGGAGATAAATTCCAAGACACCCAGTGGATGCCTGAATCTGTGGCTAGTACTAAATTCTTTGTATACTGTTTTTTCCATTACATACATACCTATGACAAGGTGTAATTTATAAATTGTCACAGTAAGAGATTCACAACAATAGCTAAAATAAAATAGAACTATTATAACAATATACTGTGATAAAAGTTATTACAGTATATGCTTTCTTTTCTTCCTCAAAATATCTTATTGGGAAACTGAAACAGGAGAGTCAGACTGTACATAAGAGGGCACTACTGTACTTCCTTGTATTAAAAATTAATACAATTAATTATTGAGAATTAATTTACAAATATCCGTGTCTTGCAACAACTCCATAAATAGATATTATCATTTCTGTTTTGTGGCAAAGAGTGGCACACAGATGACATCATCTACCTGGAAGATTGAAACTCATTAATCACCACACTGGGTTGCATTGAATTCTGGCTTAGCTGACTTGGGAGCTTTCTCACTTTGATTGTGTCTATTGTGGTCTCTCATTCACATGATCATTATAAGAAACCCTTTTTTCCCATTCTTTGACATCAATTATATCTCTTTTTGAAATGACATGTACTGTACAGCACTCACAAGTGAATAAGCTTTATAAAAGCAAGAAGTAAAAATTAATTAATTATGCATAATTAGT
>NW_007130409.1:0-5384 GCF_000164805.1 Carlito syrichta | reverse complement strand
ATGGCTAGAAAAGTATAAAAAATATGTCACAAAAGACTGCCCTATGACTCATGGCCTAACAGGTAATTTGAGAAAATAAGATTTAGGACACATCTCCAATAGACTTGGGCTACCTTATACATGCATGATTGTAGCTGGGAAAGTGAATACAGAACATAAGGGAACATACCAGGAAAATAACAAGGGCTGACAGTCATCACAGGGCAGCAGATAGCCTGGGTCCTGGACAGTCCAATTGTCACAGTTTGGGGCCCACACAGAACAGGGCCTGGAATAAAATCATGATTTACTTAATGCTTATGACCAGGCCAATGAGACACACTACTTGAGTTAACATTCACAGCATCACACAAAACCAATATCATTGTGCCACTTTACTGAAAAGGGTCAAAAAAATAAGTTAGGGTCACATGGCTTGAGAAAGGGAAAGGCCTCAATGCAAAGCCTTTGTTCTCTGTTGGCCTTAGCAGCCCAGCTGGCTATCAAAGCGCAGCATCAAAATGTAAGCAGCATACAAAATCAAACTTCCAGAAGGGCCTAAATGTTAACCTGAGAGGGCACAGTCATATCTCCCTCCATGAACTCAGAGTGTGCAGCATTCTTGCACTGTTGCCATCAACCAAAGTGCATGAGAAAAATCAGTTCAGAGAATCTATTTCCATAAGATGAGAAGAGAAGTAGTTACACCTGCTCACTGAGTCTCTCCCAAAGCCCCAGTAGGCAGAGGCACAATGGCCCAAAAGTGTTCCTGGGGGGCGGAGGCTCAAGGCATAGCAGGAAGGATGGAAAGCTGGAAGCAGTGGAAGGGGGAAGACAGAAAAGGAATGAAGGGGGGGAAAGGTAAGATGGGACAGTGCTTCATCACCATTGGAGAATCAGTCATTTACTTTTAAAATTATTTTTTCAGATATACTTTACATAATATAAAATTCACTTTAAATATATGCAATTCAGTGGCATTTAGTACATTCACAAGAATCACAGATATCTGATTCATAACATTTTTATCATTCCCAAAAGAAACCCCTGGACTTAATACCAATTATTCCATATCCCCCCCACACCCTCTCGTCACAGGCATCCACCAGTCACTATGGACTCACCTTTTCTGGACATTTTCTACAAGGTAAATCACAATATGTGACCTTTGGTATCTGACTTCTTTCACTTAGCATAATGGTTTAAAAGTTTTTCTCTGTTCTAGTGAGTGTCAGTATTTCATTCCTTTATATGACTGCATAGCACTCTATTGTATTACTAGACCACATTTGTTTATCCATCATCAGTTGATGGACATCTGCATATTTTCACTAATAATTTACATTTACTGAGATTTTATTCTGTGCAGGCTTTACATGGTAAATTTAGTCCATTTTAGAGATAAGGAGGTAGCGTGTATAGAAGTCTTGTCCAAGATTGAGAGCTAACAAGTAGAAAAGCTGGGATTGGAACTCAAGCTTTTGGGTCTAAGAGATATTAGAGACACATGACAGAACATTAGAAACACACAAAGGGGAATTTCACCCTTTTCTCCACATTTCAAAGTCACCCAATTCCCCTTTCTCTTAAGACTGTTTTTGCCACTTTGAGAATTCATCCAATGGAACTTGTTTATTTATACCCCAACATGTATGTATCTTCAGTTAGTGAATAATCTGGCCCACTGATTTGAAATGTTCCTTTTATTGTATCTTAAATTCATATATGCATTTGCATTACTTCCCTTTTTTGTTTTTCTGGCTACAAGTTTATTCCACAGAAAATAACCCTCTCCAATTTTTCTGAGGTAGCTGACTACGTTAACAACCAAATCCGCCTCTAAGCTGGATTTAGGTTGCTTACCCAGTCCCAGTCGCTGTTTCTCATCAGTACCAGATGGCACAGAACTTAGGTGTTTCTGTCAGTTTCCTTTCTTCTGAGTTTTGCAGGCTGCTCACCTTCCAGAACTTTGGGTGAGATTTCTGGACTTCTGCAACACAGGGTAGCTGGCACGATCTAAGGAAAAAGGTGAAACTAATCACATAGATACTGATTACATTGGTTGGTAAGGTACCAATAGAAATGTCTCCAGGCAAAATGTTCCTTCATATAGCCTCAAGACTTGAGAAACTGCATGACCTTCATGATATAAAAGTTAGACACATTATTGCCAGACAGTTCTGGGTGCTTAGTTATATGGACCCCTTCTTGTGCAACATCACACCCTCCTTAAAAATGAGATCATATGGCTGACAACATTCAGAAGATTAAAACAAGATTCCTACCTATCACCATATACAAAAACCAATTCTAAATGGATCAAAGACATAAACGTAAAACCTCAAACCATAAGAAGTTAGAAAATGCAAGACACACCCTCATGAAATTTGGAACTGGCAACCAACTCCTGATCAAAACCCCAAGTGCCCATGTCATGAGAAATTGAGAAATAAGATAGACAAGTGGGACCTCATCAAACTCAGAAGCTTCTGCAAAGCCAAAGAAACCACTGAGAAATCGGGCTGACAGGCCACAGACTGGGAAAAAATATTTGTCAACTATAAGGAACTGAAAAGAAAGAAACAAACAGCTCCATTGCAAAGTGGACAAAAGATATGAATAGATACTTCTCAAAAGAATACATATGAGCAGCCAACAGATACATGAGAAAAAACAAAGAGCCCCGTTACAAAGTGAGCTAAAGATATGAATAAACACCTCTCAAAAGAAGGCATACCAGCAGCCAACAGATACATAAAAAAATATTCAGCCTCACTAGTCATCAGGGAGGATGCAAATTAAAACTACACTGAGATACCACCTAACTCCAGTCAGAATGGCCATCATGAATAACTCAAAAAATAACATATGCTGAAGAGGATGTGGCAAAAAGGGAACATTTCTACGCTGTTGGTAGAAGTGTAAGCTAGTAGAGATTCTGTGGAAATCAGTGTGGCTATTCCGAAAAGTTCTAAAAATCAACCTTCCATATGACCCCACCATTTCCCTACTGGGAAACTACCCGGAAGAACTCAAATCACTCTAAAAAAGACACCGACACACGTAAGTTTATCGCAACCTTGTTCACAATAGCAAGAACATGGAATCTACTGTGCTGCCCATCAAAAGAGGAATGGATTAAAGAAATGTGGTACATATACACAATGGAATATTATGCAACCATAAAGAAGAACAAACTCATAAACTTTGCAGCAACCTGGATGGAATTAGAGTCTATAATACTGAGTGATCTTTCAAAGGAACAGATAACTGAGCGTCACATGTTCTCACTCATAAGGGGACCATGAACAACTACTGTAATACTATAAGAAAAAGGTTGACAGTAGCAGGAAACTGCAGTGGGGGTAGTGGGCCAGGGAGGTGGGATTGACAGTAGTTGAAATCTGCCTGGGGAAGGCAGGGAATACCTCATCAACAAGAGTACCTGCACAATGAATATTTCTATACCTAACCTGAATTGTACCCCACAATTTTAAAATTAAAAAATTTAAAAGGTAAAAAAGAAGAAGCAAATCAGAAAAAAATGAGGCAGTAGACACTTCCATTTCAAATCTTCCTTGAATTTTATTTGCCTGATAAATGAAAAAATTTAATTTGAAAAAGGAATAATTACACACAAAAATATTATTCTTTTCATGTACAGAATTAACAGCAGTTTCCCTTATTTCCTGCACTCTCACCTTGCATGTTTTCTATTCTCCACTGTTTTCTTCTTTCTCTAACTATTGTCCTCTACATTTTGCCTGTCGTTTCACCCAAGCATAGCATCCTAGATGTCCAAGATTTTATAGTGGCTGTTTGCAAGGAGGGGGAGGCTCTAGTAACTGCCATATGCATTCCTTTTTGGGGAGAAAGTATCCTGAATGCCTCTCAAGTATAAAAGAGCAGGATGGCAGGGTGTCTGCATGGCCCAGGAAGCCAGAGTTAGAAAATTATGGGCAAAAGAACTACAGCCAAAGGACAGAAGAGAAAAGGTTTGCAGCCAGCTATGTCTTCCACCACTCTAGTGTTTGCTTCTAATGGGCACAGTGCATTTTTCTAACACACAAAAAAGATGTTTAAAACACATTGAAAAGAATACGCAAGCCGGACTCGGTGGCTCAGCCTGTAATCCCGTGCCTTGGGAGGCTGAGGTGAGTGGAATGCCTGAGCCTGCGGGTTCGAGACACGCCGGGGCAACATGGTGAGACCTCATCTCTACAATAAATCAAAAAATTAGCCGGGCATAGTAGCGTGTGCCTGTAGTTCCAGCTACTTGGATGGCTAGGGCGGAAGGATCGCCAGAGCCCAGCAGGTCGAGGATGCGTTGGCTGGGAGCAGCCACTGCACTCCAGTCTGGGTGACAGAGTGAGACTCCAGCTCAAAAAAAAAAAGAAGAAAAGAAACGCTTACTCTGGAAGTTGACAGAAAGAAATATCCATTATTGGAGGAATGCAAGATCAAGTCCTATCTCAAAAACAATCCCTAAAATCAGGGAAAAGAAAGGAGAGAGAGAGCAAGCGAAGTTCAAACTGGCTAAGCTCAGCCTACTCAAGAAAGATCAGATTCAAGAAGAACTACAAGCCTAGGACCACACATATTTCTACAAGGTGCATCCAATGAACTTTACCCTCTTCTGCAACTCAGTCACAAAGGGAGCTCTTCAATCCCTTTGTTCCTTAAAGCTACAGTAAATTCACTCATCAGATCTACAGACATGATTTCACAGTGACTTTATTTGCCCTCCTAGATATTTCTTTCCTTCTTCCTCAAGGATATTAACAGGATATTTAAATATATGCATAAATTTGGGTAATATAAAATGTAACATAAAAATGTAAATAAATATTAGTTATATCAATGAATATCTATGAAAAACATTGAAATGACATTCCTAACTTAAGAGCCTGGAGGAACATGGGACAATCACATATATCTTGCAGGACTTTAACACCCCAGACCTCAACCACTTGGGTGCCGTTATACCTTCCTACCAACTCTTTCCAACAAATCCTGTCATCTTGTTGGGAATCTGACCTCCCTATTGGCTTTCTCATAGCTTCAACTGCCTTCTTGATGACATCATTCTCCCTCCAAACCTACCCCCACCTGGTAGAATCTTGGAGTTACCATGGAGTTGTCTGTAAATACATTTCAATCATTGCAAGGGACCAGTGACTTTCGTACTGGACAGTTGTACTCTATGGCTTCAGGCACAAATACAACCTCTATTATCAGCTTTTCATTCCTTATATCTACAACTGATGTTTCATCTTTTCAAACCATGTCAGGTAAGAAAAGAAAATGTTAAAGTTTTCATTATATTTATTTCCTTCAAAATTCAATAGAGAGTCACAAGAGCCTGACTAAAGAGGGCACGTCTTGACTAGAAATCGAGAGACCTA
>NW_007130408.1:0-3428 GCF_000164805.1 Carlito syrichta | reverse complement strand
TTTCTCATCAGTACCAGATGGCACAGAACTCAGGTGTTTCTGTCAGAATCCTTTCTTGTGAGTTTTGCAGGCTGTTCACCTTCCAGAACTTTGGGTGAGATTTCCAGACTTCTGCAACACAGGGTAGCTGGCACGATCTAAGGAAAAAGGTGAAACTAATCACATAGATACTGATTACATTGGTTGGTAAAGTACCAATAGAAATATCTCCAGGCAAAATGTTCCTTCATATAGCCTCGAGACTTGAGAAACTGCATGGCCTTCATGATATAAAAGTTAGACACATTATTGCCAGACAGTTCTGGGTGCTTAGTTATATGGACCCCTTCTTGTCCAACATCACACCCTCCTTAAAAAGGAGATCATATGGCTGACAACATTCAGAAAATTAAAACAGGATTCCTACCTATCACCATATACAAAAATCAATTCTAAATGGATCAAAGACATAAACGTAAAACCTCAAACTATAAGAAGTTAGAAAATGCAAGGCACACCCTCATGGAATTTGTAACTGGCTACCAACTCCTGATCAAAACTCCAAGTGCCCATGTCATGAGAAATTGAGAAATAAGATAGACAAGTGGGACCTCATCAAACTCAGAAGCTTCTGCAAAGCCAAAGAAACCACTGAGAAATCGGGCTGACAGGCCACAGACTGGGAAAAAATATTTGTCTACTATATATCTGACAAAGGACTAACACCTAGGATCTGTAAGGAACTGAAAAGAAAGAAACAAACAGCTCCATTGCAAAGTGGACAAAAGATATGAATAGATACTTCTCAAAAGAATACATGTGAGCAGACAACAGATACATGAAAAAAAAAACAAAGAGCCCCATTACAAAGTGAGCTAAAGATATGAATAAACACCTCTCAAAAGAAGGCATACCAGCAGCCAACAGATACATGAAAAAATATTCAGCCTCACTAGTCATCAGGAAGATGCAAATTAAAACTACACTGAGATACCACCTAACTCCAGTCAGAATGGCCATCATGAATAACTCAAAAAATAACATATGCTGAAGAGGATGTGGCAAAAATGCAACATTTCTACGCTGTTGGTAGAAGTATAAGCTAGTAGAGATTCTGTGGAAATCAGTGTGGCTATCCCAAAAAGTTTTAAAAATCAACCTTCCATATGAACCCACCATTTCCCTACTGGGAAAATACCCGGAAGAACTCAAATCACTCTAAAAAAGATACCGACACACGTAAGTTTATCGCAACCTTGTTCACAATAGCAAGAACATGGAATCAACTGTGCTGCCCATCAAAAGAGGAATGGATTAAAGAAATGTGGTACATATACACAATGGAATATTATGCGACCATAAACAAGAACAAACTCATAAACTTTGCAGCAACCTGAATGGAATTAGAGTCTATAATACTGAGTGATCTTTCAAAGGAACAGATAACTGACATTCCATGTTCTCACTCATAAGGGGACCATGAACAATTACTGTGAATACTATAAGAAAAAGATTGACAGTAGCAGGAAACTGCGGGGGGTACTAGGCCAGGGAGGTGAGATTGACAGTAGTCGAAATCTGCCTGGGGAAGGCAGGGAATACCTTATCAACAAGAGTACCTGCACAATGAATATTTCTATAGCTAACCTGAATTGTACCACACAATTTTAAAATAAAAAAATTTAAAAGATAAAAAAGAAGAAGCAAATCAGAAAAAAATGAGGCAGTAGACACTCCCATTTCAAATCTTCCTTGAATCTTATTTGCTTGATAAATGAAATAATTTAATTTGAAAAAGGAATAAATTCACACAAAAATATTATTCTTTTCATGTACAAAATTAACAGCAGTTTCTCTTATTTCCTGCACTCTCACCTTGCATGTTTTCTATTCTCCACTGTTTTCTTCTTTCTCTAACTATTGTCCTCTACATTTTGCCTGTCATTTCACCCAAACATAGCATCCTAGATGTCCAAGATTTTATAGTGGCTGTTTGCAATGAGGGGGAGGCTCCAGTAACTGCCATATGCATTCTCTTTTGGGGAGAAAGTATCCTGAATGTCTCTCAAGTATAAAAGAGCAGGATGGCAGGGTGTCTGCATGGCCCAGGAAGCCAGAGTTAGAAAATTATGGGCAAAAGAACTGCAGCCAAAGGACAGAAGAGAAAAGGTTTGCAGCCAGTTATGTCTTCCACCACTCTAGTGTTTGCTTCTAATGGGCACAGTGCATTTTTCTAACATAAAAAAAGATGTTTAAAACACATTGAAAAGAAAACGCAAGCCGGACTCGGTGGCTCAGCCTTTTTCCTTTCAAGGAAAAGAAAGGAGAGAGAGAGCAAGCGAGTTCAAACTGGCTAAGCTCAGCCCTACTCAAGAAAGATCAGATTCAAGAAGAAACTACAAAGCCTAGGACCACACATATTTCCTACAAGGTGCATCCAATGAACTTTACCCTCTTCTGCAACTCAGTCACAAAGGGAGCTCTTCAATCCCTTTGTTCCTTAAAGCTACAGTAAATTCACTCATCAGATCTACAGACATGATTTCACAGTGACTTTATTTGCCCTCCTAGATATTTCTTTCCTTCTTCCTCAAGGATGTTAACAGAATATTTAAATATATGCATAAATTTGGGTAATAAAAAATGTAACATAAAAATGTAAATAAATATTAGTTATATCAATGAATATCTACGAAAAACATTGAAATGACATTCCTAACTTAAGAGCCTGGAGGAACATGGGACAATCACATATATCTTGCAGGACTTTAACCCCCCAGACCTCAACCACTTGGGTGCTGTTATACCTTCCTACCAACTCTTTCCAACAAATCCTGTCATCTTGTTGGGAATCTGACATCCCTATTGGCTTTCTCATAGCTTCAACTGCCTTCTTGATGACATCATTTTCCCTCCAAACCTACCCCCACCTGGTAGAATCTTGGAGTTACCATGGAGTTGTCTGTAAATACATTTCAATCATTGCAAGGGACCAGTGACTTTCGTACTGGACAGTTGTGCTCTATGGCTTCAGGCACAAATACAACCTCTATTATCAGCTTTTCATTCCTTATGTCTACAACTGATGCTTCATCTTTTCTAACCATGTCACATAAGAAAAGAAAATGTTAAAGTTTTTCATTAGATTTATTTCCTTCAAAATTCAATAGAAGAGTCACAAGAGCCTGGACTAATGAGGGCACATCTTAAACTAGAAATCGAGAGACCTAATTTCAGTTTTGCTTTGACATTACTAGCTGTGTGACTTTGGGTAAATCATTTACATAACTTTGTAAGACAAAATCTGTTTCCTCTTCGGTTACATGTTAATAATGATACACTATTACCCCTAATGCCTTTCTTTTTTAACCTTGAATTTTAAGGGAAATACATATAACAATGAAATTAAAGACTTTTTACAAGTAATTTTTCAACAGATACAGAGAAAT
>NW_007130407.1:0-4075 GCF_000164805.1 Carlito syrichta | reverse complement strand
AATTCATAAGAAACCATAAACAATGACGAATAGCCAAAAGAGTCTTATCAAAAGAAACAAAGGAGGAACTACCACAGTTCTGGACTAGAAATTTTGTATATGTTTACAGTAATCAGTACAGTCTGGTATTGGTACAAGAATAGGTCCATAGGCCAATGGATCAGGATAGAGAATGAATTCACAACCAACTCATCTGTGAAAAAATCTCCAAAATCCACTGGTAAATAGAGAACATATTCAGTAAATGGTGCTGGGAAAAGGCTGAAAACATGCACAAGATTGAAACAATAACCATATCTATCACCATACACATTAACTCTAAATGGATCAAAGACCAAAACATAAAACACCAAATTATAATAATCTTACAAAACGCTTTAGACACAATTAGGGAAACTGGAACCGGAAACTAATTCCTCTTCAGAGCCCTAAATACCTATGCCTTAAAAAGTAAGTTAGATAAATGGGACCTCATCAAATTAATATACTTCTGCAAAACAAAAGAAACTATCAGAAGAGCAGAGATACAACCAACAATGTTGAAAACGATTCTCCACCTATATTTCTGTAAAAAGGCAAAACATCTACAATCTACAAGGAACTCTAACACTCATAAAAATCAGACAAACTTTCCCATTGATAAGTGAGAAAAATATGTGATTGGACACTTTTCTTAAGAAGAGATACGGGTAGCCAGCAGGCACATGAAAATTGCTCAGCCTCACTTTTCAACAAAGAAATGCAAATGAAACCACTTTGAAATAACATATACCCCTTTAAGACTGACCATCATTAATAAACCAAACAATAACCGATGCATGTAAGGATTTGGGAAGATATAAATGCTTCTACACTGCATGTGGACTGAAAAGTAGGACAATATTTTTGGAAAACCGTGCAGTGGTTTGTAAAGGGACAAGATATTGACCTACCATGTGACTCAGTAATTCCCCTGTTGAGAATAGAATATTGTGCAGTCATAAAAAAGGACACATAGAAGGATTTTGCAGAACGTTTGACGGATATGAGGTAGGTTATTTTCAGTGATTTATTACAGAAAAAAAGAACAGAGTTTCATGTGTTTTCACTCATGAGCTGAAATCACTCATAGTGATGTAAGCAAGTGATTGGCAATAGTGAAAAACTGTTAACGGGGAGGGGTGAGACTGGCAGTAGAGGGATACTACTAAAGGAGGGTTGGGGCATATCTCATCAACCAGGGAACCTGCATAATAAATGTTTGTATATTTAACTCTAAATTGTACCCACATTTTTAAAAAATTAAAATGAATAATTAAATAAATAAATAAATGAAAGCTGTAAAACATGCAACTGACTTTATTTGTTTATTGTGTTTTTTATTTTTTTACTTTAAAAATGGGTTACAATTCAGGGTTCAGCCGAGAAATGTTCATTATGCAGGGATTGATTTTTTACGATTTGTATAGTACACCAATGAAAACTCCTTTTCCCTTTAATACGTTGGAATAGATGGTATATTCTCCCCTCAAAATTGACAACTACAGTGTTTCCCACATAAATTCTGAATGATTTATCTACCTAAATTGAAACTTGATAAGATTCCAGATTTATATCTTTCTTAGAAAACTGAACCTTGAGATTCAATGTATCTAAGTGATATTCAGAAGGCAGAATGTATAATAATTCTTAAAAATTTTAGGAAATAAAACAGTATCGTGATATAACACAGCTCTTTCCATTCTTATAATTTGTGTACATTTTCTTGTTGTACTTTGTATTCTCTGCTTGTTAATTTTGGTTAAATGTTACACATGTGCAATCTTCAGAGAAAAGTTTTCCTTATATATTTGAAGGAAATATAAAATTACATTCCCTTTATATTTTCACTATATATATATATATATTTTTTTTTTGAGTTGGAGTCTCGCTCTGTTGCCCAGACTGGAGTGCAGTGGCCACTCCCGGCCACCGCAGCCTCGACCTGCTGGACTCCGGCGATCCTTCCACCTCAGCCTTCCAAGTAGCCTGAATTACAGGCATGTGCTACCACCTCCGGCCGATTTTTTTATTTATTGTAGAGATGAAGTCTTGCTGCCCAGAGGGGTCTCAAACCCATAGCCCTAGGCAATCCACTCACCTCTGCCTCCAAAAGGCACGGGTTTACAGGCTGAGCCAACGAGCATGGCTCAAAGTTATATTTTTAAAAGAATATATCCATTGAATCCCCTAGTATTTTCTCTACATAATGCTGTACTCTGCAACAAAGGGTCCGATTATTCTGATACTTTTAATCACCAAGCATTTACAATGAGGCACACATAAAAAAGAGAATTTGGGGCCCAAAATATATAATCCAAAATAACATGGAGATGTACAAAATAGTAATTATTTGGGATTTGCATTGGTATAAATATTTGGATAATTGAAAATTCTGGAAAAGTGTTTATGATCTTCGCAAAAGCAATTTTCAAATCCTGTAGGAAAAACTGCTCAAAGGCTGTTACACAATACTGAAAACATCCAAAAGTTTCTAAACTAAAGAAAGTGCTAAAATATTATTTGGTTGTGCTATAGCAAAGTCTCAACAGGACTCCATAACAACAATGATAACACACTACCTCTTTGGTAACCACCACAGGACCCATCCCAGTTTGGGAGTTTCTCAGTCCTCTCAGTAAACGCTGCTTTATAAAAAAAAAGACTACCAGTTTTATAGGATTCTTGAATGATCACTTATCCCTGGAGAAATTTTTGGATAGGTGTGAACACATTGTTCCCTTCACTTTTAGGGATTGGAATTCACAATGTCTACCGCATTTGGCAGAGCACTGTACACAAGTGCTTGAAGCCTAAGGATTGCTCAGTAGTCAAGGTCACTCCCATTATGATGTCAAAGTTCCGAGTTTTATGTCACAAATGACAATTTGACATGCTTGTTTCCGTGACTTTACTTATCTCTTTAAAACTAAAAATTAGCCTTTTAGTCAATCTACAGATTCAATGAAATAACGGTTAAGTTAACATCATTCTTCCAGACATGGAAATTGCAATAAAGTATTCATAAGAAACCATAAACAATGACGAATAGCCAAAAGTGTTTATCAAAAAAAAAAAAAAAAGAAAGCAGGAGCTATCACAGTTCCAGACTCCAAAATTTACTACATGTTTACAGAAATCAACACAGCCTGGTATTGGTACAAGAATAGGTCCATAGGCCAATGGATCAGGACAGAGAATGAAATCCTCAAATTCCAACCAACTTATCTTTGTAAAAACCTCCAAGACCCACTGGTAAATGGAGAACATATTCAGTAAATGGTGCTGGAAAAACGCTGAAAACATGCACAAGATTGAAACAGGAACCATATCTATCACCATACACATTAACTCTAAATGGATCAAAGACCTAAACGTAAAACACCAAATTATAATAATCTTACAAAACGCTGGAGACACAATTAGGGAAACTGGAAACAGAAACTAATTCCTCTTGAGAGCCCTAAATACCCATGCCTTAATAAGTAAGTTAAATAAATGGGACCTCATCAAATTAATATACTTCTGGAAAGCAAAAGAAGCTATCAGAAGAGCAGGGATTCAGCAAACAATGTGGAAAACGATTCTCCACCTATATTTCTGTAAAAAGACATAATATCCACTATCTACAAGAAACTCTAGCACTCATAAATATCAGACAAACTTTCCCATTGAAAAGTGAACAAAATACGTGATTGGGCACTTTTCATAGGAAGAGATACGGGTAGTCAGCAGACACATGAAAATTGCTCAGCCTCACTCATCATCAAACAAATGCAAATGAAACCACTTTGAAATACCACATACCCCTGTACGACTGACCATCATTCATAAAACAAACAATAACAGTTGCATGTAAGGAATTGGGAAGGTATAAATGCTTCTACACTGCATGTGTATTGAAATGTGTGACAACATCTTTGGAAAACACTGTGGTGGTTTTTAACGGGACAAGATATTGACCAACTATGTGACTCAGTAATTCCCCTGTCGAGAATATACCTGGATGACTCAAATCATTTCACCAAAAAGATACCTGCATGAGTATGTTTTTGCA
>NW_007130406.1:0-990 GCF_000164805.1 Carlito syrichta | reverse complement strand
CAATTCAGGGTTGGGTCTAGAAATGTTCATTATGCAGGGATTGATTTTATAAGAATTGTATAATCCTCCAATGATAACTCCTTTTCCCTTTAATAGGTTGGAATACATGGTATAATTCTGCCTTGAAAACTGACAACTACAGTGTTTCTCACATAAATTGTGAATGTTTTATTCTGCTTAAATTGAAACTTGTTAAGATTCCAGATCTATATCATTCTTAGAAAACTGAATCTTGAGATTCAGTGTACCTAAGTGCTATTGAGATGGCAGAATGCATAATAAATCTTTAAAAATTTAGAAAATAAAACAGTATCGTGATTTAACAGAGCTTTTTCCATTTTTAAAATTTGTGTACATTTTGTTGGTGCACTCTGTATTTTCTACTTGTTAATTTTGATTAAATTTTACAGATGTGCAATCATTAGAAAAACGTTTCCCTTATATATTTGAAGGAAATATAAAATCACATTCCCTTTATATTTTAACCCAATTTATATTTTTAAAAGAAAATTTCCCTTGATTCCCTAGTATTTTCTCTAACTAAGACACAATGTTGTACTCTGCAAAAAAAAGCGTCCCATTATTCTGATACTTTTAATCACCCAGCATTTACAATGAGACACACAGAAAAAAGAGAATTTGGGCCCCAATATATATAATCCAAAAAACCATGGAAATGTACAATGTAGTAAGTATTTGGGCTCTTCGTTAGTATAAAAATTTAGATAATAGAATATTCTGGAAAATTGATTGTGATCTTAGCAAAAGCAATGTTCAAATCCTGTACGAAAAACTGCTCAAAGGCTGTTACACAATATTAAACACATCCAAAATTTTCTAAACTAAAAGAAGTGATAAAATATAATTTGGTTGTGCTATAATCAAGCCTCAACAGGACTCCATGACCATTATAATAAAAGACTACCTCTTAGGCAATCCCCTCATGTCTCTTCCCAGTTTGGGAGTTGCTCGGTCCTCTCAATAAACACT
>NW_007130405.1:0-696 GCF_000164805.1 Carlito syrichta | reverse complement strand
CATCGGTAGAAGAATAGGTCCATCAGCGAATGAATCAGGACAGAGAATGAAATCCTCAAATTCTCAACCAATTCATCTTTGAGAAAACCTCCAAGACCGACTGGTTAATGGAGAACATATTAAGTAAATGGTGCTGGGAAAAGGCTGACAACATGGACAAGATTGAAACAGGACCCTTATGTATCACCGTACACCTTAACTCTAAATGGATCAAAGACCTAAATGTGAAACACCAAATTATAATGATCTCAGAAAATGCAGGAGATTACATTAGTGAAACTGGACCCGGAGACCAATTCCTCTTCAGAGTCCTAAATACCCATGCCTTATGAACTAAGTTAGACAAGTGGGATCTCATCAAATTAATACTCTTCTGCAAAACAAAAGAAACCATCAGAAGAGCAGGGATACAGCCAACAGAAAGTGAAAAACGATTCTCCACCTACATATCTGTAAAAAGGCATAACATCTAAAATCTACAAGAAGCTCAAACACTCAGCAAAATCAGACAAACATTCCCTTTGATAAGTGTGCATTATATGTGATTTGAACACTTTTTATAAAAAGAGATACTGGTAGCCAGGGACACATGAAAATTTTTTCAGCCTCACTCATCATCAAAGATATGGGAAATGAAACCACTTCGAAATTCCACATACCCCTTGTAAATAATGGCCATCATTTATAAAATAAACA
>NW_007130404.1:0-338 GCF_000164805.1 Carlito syrichta | reverse complement strand
AAATAACACAGTTGAATTCACCTAGTTAAAACTACCTAATAATCATCAATCTAGAAACCTATTCATTGGCAAATGTCTGCACAAAGAAAAAATGTTTTTATAGAAATGCAAGCTTAAACTAATCTCTGTTGTCTTTAAGAAGGTAGATAATACCAGAGAAACAAACCCCAAAATTCCTCCTACTTACCTCTCCACCATCATGTATACCTAATCCTGAAATGTACCCCACAATTTTAAAATAAAAATTTTTAAGTTAAAAAAAAGATTTAAGAGGAGATAAGAGATGCTTAAAATTCCAGTTTAATTACAAAAGAGAGAGCTTGGGGAACTAAAACTTT
>NW_007130403.1:0-401 GCF_000164805.1 Carlito syrichta | reverse complement strand
GAAGTGTGATAGGTTCATTTTCTCACAGAATGGCATGGTCACCTTGATGAAAAGCACATATATGCTCAGATGTTTCTGGTCCATTCACAAAACCTAAGTATTGCGAGATATCATGTAGTTCAATGTGGCTAACCTCTATCCATTCTGAGGTGAATTTTGAAAGCAGCTGGCCATGGAATGTAAGAATAGGTGACCTATTTTGGTGTATTTTATAATGTTATCTCCATAACGCCCCATGTGCTCACATCCTGCCAGATTAAAACGGTAAGAATGAAAATACAAACTCAATGCAGGACTAGGTTAATAGCCTGATTTCCGTTATTTTTGGCACCTTTCTGGTACATCTGGATAAAGGACCGTCAACACTCATTCCAAACCTTTCACCATGATGAGCCATGAAA
>NW_007130402.1:0-1057 GCF_000164805.1 Carlito syrichta | reverse complement strand
ACCAAAAAGCTGTTTGTCCGGAGGTGCTTATTTGCTGTGGAGAACCAAGTATGAAGATCAAGTTAAAATTCAAATGGACCAGAATTTAAATCGACCTGCTGGGTCATTCATTATTTCTCATGATATGCTCTCTGGGACTGGTATGTATACCCAAATGGCCAATCAAATTTCTCTACCCAAAGATGTTTTGCTTCAGATAAATCATTGTGCTGTCACTGCGTGGAAAAAATTACCAGCAGACACTGCTCAGACTTCTTCCTTATCCGATATAAAACAAAAGGCCGAGGAAAGTTATGAAGACTTTGTTTCCACACTCACTACGGCTGTTAATCAGTGTGCAGACGTAAGCCCAGCTATCATGTAAGGGATGGCTTTGGCCGCAGCATTGAAGGGAGAAACCTTTTCACAGATCACTCAAGGTAAACAGGGCGCAGGTAAACAAATAAACAAACAACAAAAAAATATTTTAGTGCAATCATGTTATGTGTGTGGACAAATCGGGTATATTAGTAGAAATTGCCCCGCTAACCTTAACGTTATCTCTTACTACACCTCTTTCTAAGGTTTTCCTTTAAAAGTTGAGAATACTGAAATAAAGCCTGAACTTAGTTACACTTTTCCTTTTCTTATAGAAATGCAGGGAACTCAAACAATAATAAGCAAAAATATATAAGTAATATGAGTAATATAAGTAATATAAGCAAAAGTATATAAGTAACGTGTATGTAATATAAGTAATATAAGTAAAATAAGTAATATAAGTAATGTAAACAATATATAAACATGTAAGCTATATATATAAGCAATATATAAATAATATAAGTAGTATATATAAGCAATATAAACAATATATAAGTAATATAAGTAAAAGTATATAAGTAATAAAGCAAAAGAATATCTCATTACAGTCTTGCTTTAACTGTGGTCAAGTCAGACACATTAACAAAAATTGTCCGGCGAGCAAGGTATGGACGGCTTACACGGCACACTATTGCCATTTACTGGGGCTACTCGACCAAAAACCTTGTGTCTCAAATACCAAAAAGACTTTCATTGG
>NW_007130401.1:0-770 GCF_000164805.1 Carlito syrichta | reverse complement strand
CGATGGCTTTGGCCGCAGCATTGAAGGGAGAAACCTTTTCACAGATCACTCAAGGTATGCAGGGCGCAGGTAAACAAACAAACAAACAGCAAAAAAAAACGTTTTAGTGCAATCATGTTATGTGTGTGGACAAATCGGGTACATTAGTAGAAATTGCCCCGCTAAACTTAACGTTATCTCTTACTACACCTCTTTCTAAGGTTTTCCTTTAAAAGTTGAGAATACTGAAATAAAGCCTGAACTTAGTTACACTTTTCCTTTTCTTATAGAAATGCAGGGAACTCAAACAATAATAAGCAAAAATATATAAGTAATATGAGTAATATAAGTAATATAAGCAAAAGTATATAAGCAACGTGTATGTAATATAAGTAATATAAGTAAAATAAGTAATATAAGTAATATAAACAATATATAAACATGTAAGCTATATATATAAGCAATATATAAATAATATAAGTAGTATATATAAGCAATATAAACAATATATAAGTAATATAAGTAAAAGTATATAAGTAATAAAGCAAAAGAATATCTCATTACAGTCTTGCTTTAACTGTGGTCAAGTCAGACACATTAACAAAAATTGTCCGGCGAGGAAGGTATGGACGGCTTACATGGCACACTATTGCCATTTACTGGGGCTACTCGACCAAAAACCTTGTGTCTCAAATACCAAAAAGACTTTCATTGGGCTAGAAAATGCCTATCTAAATTTCATAAAACGGCACTCCTTTAAATCAACAGCAAGCCACCCCGGCCCAACATGA